>NC_048896.1:87735389-87735867 GCF_011077185.1 Oxyura jamaicensis | reverse complement strand
TTTTTTTTTTTTTTTTTTTTTTTTTTTTTTTTTTTTTTTTTTTTCTCCCTCCTCCCCCGTTTTTCTCCTCCTTCCCCTCCCCGCGGGCAGTTTGCATGCATTGTCTGTCTCCCAAGATGGTTTGTGAGACCAAGATCGTGGCGGAAGACCATGACTCGATCCCGGGCTCCAAAAAAGACACGATCATTGTTTCGTCCTCCCAGATGTGGCCCACTTTGTCGGGCACCCCCTCTTCTCCCCTGAGCCCCCCCAAAGAGGAGCCCAGGCGCGACAACGTGTACATCCGCGAATTCCACCCCTCCGAGCAGGAGGTGGTGCGCCGCATCTTCTACGAGGGCATCATGGAGCGGATCCCCAACACGGCCTTCAGGGGGTTAAAGCAGCAGCCCCTCACTCAGCTGCTCTACGGGCTGCTGGCGGGTGAGTGCCTGCTTGGGGGGGCCCCACAAAATGGTGTTGGGGGGCGGGGGGGGAGCGC
>NC_048896.1:87723400-87735289 GCF_011077185.1 Oxyura jamaicensis | reverse complement strand
GGGGGGGGGGTTGTGAGCCGCAGCCCCGCTCGGGTTTTTAGGGAAAAGGGGGGTTGGGAGGGGGGGTGGGGGTGAGGGTAGAGTCGTCCTTGAGGTTGTTTAGTGGTTGGGATTAAGAAGGGGACACAGAGAGGGTTGCGCGGTGGCGGGGAGCGGTGCGCGCTTCCCGGCGCTCAGCGCACCGCCCCCGCGCAGCCCCGCGCGGGGGGATTTTGGGGGGGCCGCCGCGTGCCGCTGTTGCTTGGAGACAGCCGGGAGCGATCCCCCCCCCGGGGGGTTTTTTTTTTTTTTTTTTTTGGGGGGGGGGCGTCGGGGGGGTTGCGGCCCAAAAAACCCCCCCGAAGGGGCCCCCCCCCCCCCCCCCCCCAATTATCCGTGAATCCGTGATAACGTGCGCCCCTCGTGTGAATATTGACGGGAGCCCCGCATGTGCAAATAATAACATGTGACCCCCTCATGGCCCAAAATATACCCCCCAGGGTGGTTTCTCGTGCCATTGGTGACTGCAGGTGCCCCCCCATGCCTTGTGGGAAGAGGCCCTGTGTAGGAGGGGGACCCCCAGCAGGTAGCAGGGTGCAGGGGTCATGCTGGGGGAACCCACCAACAAAGGGCACCCACGGAAACCCCCACTGGGTCTTGGACGGCTCCCCCCAAAGCATCGAGGCAGGCAGGGTGTCGTGTCTCCCCCGGCAGTCGCTGCTTCCCGGGCTGGAAATAGTAATGCCGCAGTGGAAAACACATGGCTGCGGAGCAGCGTGCCCGCAGCCTGCCGTCTTCCCCCCTCGGCTGCCTCTTGGCCTTGCTGGGTGTGGGGAGAAACGGGGTCCAGGGCCCCCCCGGCATCCCAGCACTGGGGATGCCGCACGCTCGGCTCCATAGTCCCCGAGAGCGTGAATCGTGCCGTGGTTGCGTGTGCGAATGTCTATTTTGTCTGTGCTCTTTAAATTTATTTATTTTCTGTAAATGAGTTTGTATTCCGAAATCAACACTAAATTCTCTTTTCTGACAGGTATCGTTTATTTCTCTTCCTTATCTCCATAGTAATATGCTTTGTTGTGACCAAGTCCTTCCTGCTGACCTGCTGTTTGCCCATCTTTCTGATGGGCATGAGGTACTACTTCAGTAGAAAAGTTATCCTCCACTATCTCGATTGTGCGCTGCATACGGACATGTCCGATATTGAGCAATATTACATGAAACCGCCAGGTGAGTCCGAGTGCCCCGGGGGGAGCCTTCCCCCGCCCTGCTGGGGAACATGGCTGCTCCGTGCTGCTGGCGCCTTTGCCTCCTGTCAGCAGCACTGAGCAAGCTCAAAAGTCACCAGAATCACCAGAATGCAGCTCTTTGGCCACACCAGGCATAGATCCCAAATCCGGCCCCCTTTTTTATTATTTATTTTTTTTCCCCTCCCCAAGATGTCCAGTCATCCTCTGCAGCATCCATCCGCACCCGACGGATGGGGTGTGGGTGCTGGGGGCTCGCTGCACCACGCTGGGGGGGATGCAGATAATTACTGCAGGCTGTCTGCCCCCTTCTTGTCCTGGGTGTTTCTGTGCTCCTCGTGCATGGGAGCAGGTCTCAGAGTGGGAAGAAGGGGAGACAAAGGTCTCTTAGCCCAAATGCGTAGCCCATTTTAGGGATTGAGCACATTTTCTTGTGTTATTTAAGAAGAACCTTCCTTAACGCAAGTGTTTTGGAAGAGGCACAGATCAGGTATGTAAAGGGATACTGCCTCCATCCATTTGTTATGTACGTGCATGTAATTAAAAGCATAATATCTAATGCCAATGTTTGCTCATTAAGCTGCAGAGAATCTCTTACATGATTAACTACAATAAATAAGGCGCTTCACAACTTGTCAGGCAGGGAAGGTGCTGTTTCCTTTCTGTAGGCATACACCCCTGTCAAGAACCAGAGCAAGGGGCTACCTGGGCTGTCTCCTGAAATCACTTGGGGCTGAGGTTTGCTTTTTGTGGCCATGGAGAGCTGGGAGAGCGAGGTGATGCCAGGCACCCTCGTTAATCTCTGTTTTCTCAGGGTACCTACTCAGTTGTTTTTCCATGGGACTGTTTTCGCTGCATCATTGCTGTTCCCCACGTGTGACCGACCTCTCCCTAAGGCTCTCCTCCTGGTCACTTCTGGAGGACTAATAGGACGTGCCACAGCTGCAAACTTTCCTTCTTCTGATATTGCATTTACCTAGAATGATGCTCCTCCTGTAATAAAAGCCTCAAAATGTCTTAACAGTGCTTCCTTCAGATTTTGTTCCCCGTCATAGCACACATCTCATGCAGATCTTGTTCCATCTTACACAGGGGTTGTATTTAATTCAGTGAAGCAATGTGAAACTTGCACGTAGCTCGTGTGTCCTTAAAAAGCGCAATCTTCCTTCAAGCTGTTGTCACAAAACTAAAAGGGTGTGTGGCAAAACGCTCCCAAAGCTCTGTGCTGAGGTTCGACAGAGCCCAGTGCTGGAGGAGGCAGTGGGGAGCTGCAGGGGAACAAGAGCAGGCAGTGCGGGTTTCTGAGGTGTTTGAGCCACGTCTGTCCTTGGGGCTTGGGATTTGTGTGGTTCCGGGCTGGGTGTGGAACAAAGCTCCTGCATTTGTAATGCCAGCGTTTGTAGAAAATAAACCAAATGGTGGGCTCACATGAAGAGTCAGGAATGCCCCCCACTTGTTTTGGGTCAGGAACGTAATGCAGATTGGCTACACTGACAACATGCCTTTGAACCGTTCGCGTTGCTTTTATTTGAGACCTAGGAGGGCTGGTTTCAATTTTAGAGCGAGTGTGTGGGCTTTAATTTTTGACAGAATTTAATCGTGTAATTAGGCTTCTGCCATGCCATAAAAAGCAGATTTATGGGATCATTGGTGCTTGTGAAAGGTGCTCAATGATAGTAGTATTACACAAGTTAGCTGGGGTCATAATGAGGTAAAACCCAGGGGAATCTGGCAGGACAGACTTCATCCACAGTGCCACTTTGCACGGTGCCCATCCCCGTGCCGTGATGCTGCATGGTGCTGTCTGCTGTAGCCTGGCACGAGGCACAAACTCAACCCTCTGCTCCCATTTCCCCCCAAATACAGGTGTCAGATTTCTTCCCTACAAGACAGCAGCATAAGAACAGTTGTCTCAGAAAAGCCTCTGGTTCCACGCACTTTTGAGGCTTAGCACTTGCGCTATTTAAATGTCCTGAGAACAGGCAGTAATGTGCTCCCCCAGTCCCTGCACAAAGGACAGAAATGACAACAGAACAACTTCCAAGTTTGTCTTTTATTGTGATAGTTTGTAAATTAGCATGCAGACATAAATTATTGCAGTGGGATCAAGAAGGGCTCGTTCTCGTAAGTGATACTTATTGTTCCAACTTAGATATTACTGAAAACTTTCTCAGTTGGGTATTAGGGAAGACGTTGTCACAGGGAGGTTAATCAGATGCTGGGACAGGGGCCCAGAGAGGCTGCAGATACTGAGAGCTCAACTAAACAAGGTAAAATGAACCTGATGTAACTTCGGGTTGGCCTGGCTTCAGCTGGGAGCGTGACCAGGCAACTTCTCACTCCTTTGAAGCATCTTTATTTATGTGCTGATTTGTTTTCTTCAACACAGAAGACAGAGGAAGGGAGCATTGCCATGGTGGGTTTATAAATTCTTGCTTCTCATGGTGACAGACACTAAGGTAGAGCTGGGACGTGGTCTCAAAGTCTCCGGTCAGGATGCCGGTCCGGGCTGTACCGAGGTTTTGCTCTTGGCATCTGTGGCATGAAGAACTGGTGTTTGCCATGCACTCCTTGTGGTACCCGGGTCGAGGTTCTGTTGTGCAGAACATCAACAGCAAACAGCCTCTAGTCAGGCAGTTGTATCTGGGGAGGAAATATTTTAACTACTGAAACATTTTAATTACTGAAATGGGTCATTCCTGGTGGTTTTCCTGAATTATTCATGCAGGCTGCACAAACCATGGGTCAGTTTAAGAGCAAGAACTGAAAGGTCACAGTTTGTAGTGGGTTGTCATAAGCACCAAGATTAACAATTAGTGATACTTGCTTCAAATATTGTTTTTTTCTGCTGCAGTTTTTCTGACCCACTAGTCTCCGAGTTAGTTATTGTCTTAAATTTCTTCCACTGGGTTTTATATGAACTGAAAAATATGTGCTGACAGCGTTTTTGCTGAAGTACACTAGCCAAAATTTAAACTTTAGTTTTCTGTTGTCCTCCTACACTTACACCAAGATTCTGGCAGAAAATTTGGGCCAGAGTTTAACTGTAAGCTCTTTTAGGCAGTAGATTGCCTTGAATTGCTGTTGATTTCAAAGGAGTTGTTGGTGTTGAGTTGTGTGCTGGATCGGGATCTTAGAGGATTGAATGGCCCAGCCTTTGCAAGCTCTTCGTTAGCTTGCATTTCTCATTTAAAGTAGCACTTACTGGTGGCTTTTATTTTCTTTATAGAAAAAAAAAAAAAGGCACTGGGGTGGTAGAAAAAGAAGGAATTGGATAATGGGCTTAATTGTCAACCAGAGTAACTTGAGCTCTAGTAAACAAAACAAAAAAAAAAAAGAAGAAATTAATTTTAAATAGAGAAATGCAGGAGGCAGGGCTCTACACAAATAAGAGGAGCACAGCTGGAGCTTCTTTTATGGTCTGATGGTTTTGTCGACTAATCAATTTTACAGTGTCTCTTCAAGCTTCTGTCACAGTTGGTTGTTTTGTGTATTTTTATGGTGGTTTGTGTGTTGGAAAGATTCTTGCGAGGTTGAGGTCTCTGCTGGAGCGCTGATGGAAACCAGAGCTCCTCGCTTCTGGTGTGAAACCGCTGCCCTCCCGAATGAGCAGAGCTTCTGTGGATGAACCGGCATGTCTTCTTGTGGTAGTTTCAGGCCTCACCTCCTGCTACTGTCCGTGTTGACCTGCTGTGTGGGTGCCCCTGCAGCAGGACGTGTGTGTGGTCGTGGTGATACGAAGATCTCCTTGTAGTCCTCTGCCCCAGCAGGACGGGCAGGTGACTTGAAGAGCTGTGGCTGCTAGAGCTGGTGGAGGCCTGAGGGCATCTGCCTTGTGTAGTGCAGCCGATTAAGCTGAGGAATTGCTGTGGGATATGTCGGGTTAGGTTCAACATGCCCGGCTGGCAGCTGTGGTTTTCAGTGGTGGCTGCACATCTGCAGCCATTGCTCTGTGGTGGCTTGGGCAGGGCTGGAGGGAGTGGTTCTGGCACCTCCTGTGAGTCCCCATCTTGGACTTTCCCCTTGCCAGTTGTGTACAGGGAGGCAGCTGTCCTGATGGGCACGGCAGAGCGGGTTTCCATGTAACCTCGTACAAGAAGAGGTTACATGGGTATCCTGAGGTTGGACTTGGCCCTAAAAGAGGGATGGCTCATGAGGGTGCAGTCCCTGCTGCTCATGGGCAGCATGTCTCTCAGGTGGCCCAGAAGAGAAATGTCCTGCCCTTCTCAGCAGAGATCTCAGGTTCACGTCCTTCTCCTGGGCCATTAGCTGAGGTGGGCTCAGAGAGGGTTTGTGAGGATGTGACACCCTGCTTGTGGCAGCGCCGCTCGTTCCTTTCCAGGCACTTCTCACGTTTGATGAACATGAAAGTTTCTCACATCTGGGTGAAGAATGGGTATTTCAGTTGTGCTCTTGGGCTGCGCACAAGGGTTTTCATGCCAGAGAACGGAGCTGACACCAGAAGGGCTGACCCCGGGTGCGTGTGATTGAGATGAGCACCTGGATGAGAAATTGTGTGGTACCTATGCTGCCAAACGGGGGGCACCAGTGGGGTAAGCAGCCCCTCTTGGCTGGCCCTTCTTCCCCAGGCATGCTGGTGTTTTGGGTTACGAGGCCAGTGTGGGGACCTTGAAGAAAATATGTGGGCTACCTTGGGAGGAGCCCTTGGTCTGGGAGCAGTGCTTGCTCTGCCTCACCCTGTGCAAGCTGAGGGGTTCCTCCCCATGGTGGGGGCGATGGCCTGTGGAAGGGAGCTGGATGGAGCCCCCCAGGCTCCAGTTCTTCCACATTCTGGGTAACTCAGCAAGCGGCTGAGCTGCCAGATAAGCAGGAGGGACACTGCCTGCTGATAACATTGTTTTGAAAGAATAGAGCAGCTCTTGCTTTGCAAAGCCAGGGCTTAGTTACCTGACCCCAGGAAGGGGCTTGGGGCTGCTGCTTCCCAGTGCAGGAATGTGTTTTTGGAGAGCCCTGCCCTGCTTGCCCATGCCCGAGAGGCAGCAGGAATCTAAGGCATCCCTATCTCCAGCATTTCTTGCTGGCTTTGCAGCACCCTGACCTCGGGCATCTGCCAAAGCCCTGTGCTGGCTGTCATGGGTTGGGATTTTCTCATGCGTGCTGCTGCTCACAGAGAGCTGGGGAGTCCAGCCTGGGGCTTGGAGTGGGAACAGAAAACTCAGAAGAGAGGCTGTATCCTGATCCCAGCCACAGCATTTCGCAGCTCTGCTCCCACCAGTGCTGGGAGTGAAGGTCAGGTCTCATCTTTTGGAGTTGAAGGGCCTTTCTTCTAAGTGTCTTGTGTGGTGGCCTCTCGGCCATTCAATGGAGATGCTTCAAGGGATGAGATCTGCACATCAGAGCGATCTTGCAAGATTAGGATGAGAGAGCTTCAGACACAATGCGTTCCACTATAAAATGCACTGAAGATATTTCAGAGGCTGGCCTCCTGCGAGATGAGTGCTTAACAATTCCCAGCGTCGTTTTTTGGTTACTTACACCTTAGCTGAACTGGAACTGCCTGCTTTGGTATTTCTCACATTCAGTGCCTGTCTTGAGCTGAACTTGGGAAGCAATAAACAGCAGCTCATGCTTCCAAGTGCTAGGGATGTGTGTTGTTTGGCGTCAGTAATTGACAAAAATATTTTATTATTTGAATCACGTAAAATGTCATTAAAGTCAGGTTGCCACTCCCAAAAGCTACCCCTTCTGACACAATTAGTGCTCCACGTGTGAGGACCTCTGCTGCTGTGGCCAGCAGGAGTGGGGACCTGCCCATGTGTGACCTTGCCATACCACCCCGTGCCACGTTTCTGGGGCTGAATGTCCCCAGGGCTTTCTCCAGCACAGGACCAAGCACGGACACGCTGGCTCTGCTGGCCCCCAGCTGCTCTGGTATCTCGTTCAGCCCTGCCTCAACCCCATGCTCATGCTGATAAGCACCTGGTGGTGCTGAAGGGGGTGGTGATGCCTGGGTCTTCAGAGTGTTTTTTTTTTTTTGTTTGTTTGTTTTTTTTTGTTTGTTTTTTTTTTTTAATTATTTTAGGCATGCTTAAGCAGTGCACATCTTCCAAAGAGCAATGCTGTAAGCCAAGGGTTGCCCATGGGGAAATTGGAATTGTCTGGCTTCTTCAGGACTGTATCGCAGACACAAATGGGATAAACGTGTTCATGGGGAAGCCACTGCAGCCTTGCTCCCCTCTCCTTTTATTTCTTTATTACTGGAGTAGGAACATATGCACAACCCCATTCCTCAAACATGCGTATCCATAAGACAAAAATAGACCTTGCTTCAGATCCGCCAGCTTTGGCATGTTCCCATGTCAAAATGAGATGAAAATACATTTTCTAGTAAATTTTGTAGAGCGCTATAACCTGTTTTTTCCCTTGCGTGCAAGGTAATTGATGTGGCTGTCAGTTCATGCAGCAGTGTTTAAATCGGTAGCCATGACTTGGGGGTATGGCACTGCTGAAAGCAAGCTCTGTCTGCAGGTATTTAAAAACCCAGTACGTGCAAGTGCTCTTAATTAATCTGTGGTACAAGAAGTAGTAAGTTGTGTGAACTGAACGTCAGCAGTTTTTTAGGCACCATTAGCTCCTCAGGACTGCCAAACGTGAGCTGTGCAGGGACTAGTGAGCGTGAATAGGGCAGCAACATCAGGCGTTCTGGTTTTGTCTGGCTTTGAGCATTTTTATTTTTTTTTGGTGTTTTCTGTAGTGTCGGTTGGTTTCTGATGTTTTGGCTGCATGCAACTTCTCGTGACTGTCTCAGTGAATAAACCTAAGAAGGAATACAGACTTTTCCCAGCAAGGTTAACTGCAAAGTAATTAGTCTCATAAACTTTTCAATGGCTCTTCCTCCTCTCACTTTCTTTGGAGTTGCTGAGATTTAAAACAATTACCCCAAAATATGTTTCAGCTGAAGGCTTTCAGAATTTTCTAAACTTAGGCTCCACATTGGATGCCTCAGTAGCAGCGAGAGATTTAAAAGTACGAAGCCTTGAGCCCCTCTGACTCTGAATGTTGGAAGTAGCAGCCCAAGCTGGAGTCTCGTTCCCAAGCACCAGAGGCATTATATTTAGCTTCTTAGGGTTTTTCAAGAGTGTTTGGGATCCCTGTGTGCACAGCCAGGTGCCTGAATACTTCAGAAATTATCAGTTCTGTATCTTAAGGCCTCTAAGTTTCTTGAAGGAAAACCAAAAAACAGCCTTTTACATAAAAACCTAAGTATACAGACTGATTTTCAGCCAGCCCAAACTCTCCAAATTTCACAGTAGATTCCTTCTGTAGGCTTAAATCTTCATCCAAGTCTCTGGGCTGGGAATGGGCTTTTCCCAGCTGCCGGGAGGTTCGTGTCTGGCCTGAGATGGGCGAGCTGCTGGTGATGGCAGCGGGGGAATCCTGCCCTGGGGTGCTTGCTGGTACTGACAGGCATGGCAGAGCCCACGCCTGTGGTTTGGTAACACAGTGCAGAGGATCTGTTACAAATAATAGCGTGCTTTGTGCTGCTCTCTTCCATCCGCAGGAGAGGCTTTGTGGAGTGTTTTGCCAGTGTCTGGTTCCATGATGCATGGCCTTTGTTGTTGCTTTCTGTATCAGTGAAACAGGGAGCTTCAAAGCATTTTTTTTTTTTAATTTTAACCCCCTCCCACCCCCATAGGAAGCTGAGGAATCATTTTTTTTCTGACAGGTGGCTAATGAAAGCAGTCTTCAAGAGAATCCAAAGACAGCAGAGCATCTTGCATAGCTTCTATTCACAAATCCCTCATTTGTAAGCAGTGCCAATAACAAGATTTGTTTGTTTTTTGATGATAAAGGCAAACTGGAATCACCAAGAAGCCTCGGCCTTGCTTTTTATTAAGGCACCAAAACCAGTTCATGCTGGTTGGGTTAGAGACAGGTGTGTGCCATGGTGTCTGTTACAGATGGCTTCGAGCCATTCTTTTAAGTAGTCTATTGACCCGCTGGACCCCAGCGATCAATTAAGTATTTATGAAAGCACATCCTGTATCATTTAGCATCTTCTATAACTGCTTGATGGGTGCTTCTTTCCAGAGCTGAAGGTGTTGTTTCTTAAAGGATGATCCTGAAATTTTGACCTGGACCATGCAGAGCTTAAAGCCAAGCTGGGTTTGTGCTTTAGAAGGGATTCTGTGAGTTAAAGACTGCTCAAGACAGGTAGCAGGGAACATGTGTCATGTGTATATTTTAAATGGCTATGTGAGGTATCACTATTTAAAATTATATTTGCAACAGTTTAAACTTATACAAGCTAATAGAAAAATGCAATGCATTAGTCTCATGTTAGTGGGAACTGCTTGTGCTGATAACTTGCAAGTACCAATTTTGTCATTTAAAATTCATATACTGCTTGTAGGTTTTATTTAAGTTGCAAAACTGAAAACCCAGGGTTTTATGAGAAGATGATTTTTCTGCTCAGGAGCTAGAAAATAAAAGGGAAAATAGTTTTGGTCCAAATTAAACTGATTTACTGCTCCCTCTCTTTTTTTTTTTTCCTGCTCACTGTGAGGAACCGAAAATCTTTATGTAGTGGTGAATGTAATGCTTTCCTCACCCTGAAGCAAGTGTTGGCTTTGCCACAGGCTCTCTTACGAAGCAAAGATCGGCTCCAGGTATATGCTTAAAGAAAAAAAAAGTTGATTACAGAAGAGCCATGTTATCTCGCAGACAGGCACCCTAACTACTGAGCTATAAGGATGATGGTTTTTGTATGGCATTATTACACACAGAGCCAGTGCTGGGTCCACCCAGATCCCAGCCCCCTTTAATGGTAAACTGAGGCATTTTATACAGGTGTAGGAGTCAAAGGTGGGGGGGCCCACTCCAAAATCCCAGTAGCCCATCAGCAATGTAGGGATGAGCCATGAGCAGGAGTAGTGCCAGTCTGGATTTCATGCGTGTTTTTTTTTTTTTTTCCTGGCTGATGATCTTTGGTGAATTCAGGACAGACCTGTAACTTGTTTTGAATCGACCAAAAAATGCATTTTTAAGTAAACTACTTGCCTGGATTTACTCTCGATCACCAGTAATTGCTATACAAGCTGCTCCAGCGCTCTCTTGCCAACGTGCTTGAATCCTGACTTGGAAACCAGCATCAGAGGTGCAGCTTTATTTGCTTTTTACAGTCACAGCTCTCGGTCTCTGCAGTAGATGCTGGCTGAAGTGGGGGTGCTGGACCAGCTGGCCAGCTGTGCATGGCTCCCTAGGGCACCTCACATACAGCAGTCACACGAACTGCTCACAAATCATAACATAAACTATGGGGAACCAACAGTGGCTCCTTGGTAGGTTTATTTATTTATTTATTTATTTCCTCTATTCTTCCCCTTCTTTTCCCCTGCCGCTGCAGTTCTTTATCCCACTTTTTGCAGCCCTGTGTCAGACTGCAGTGGTTTTGGTTTTTCTCCTCCGGATCCTGCTTGGCTCTCTTGCTCGTCCCTGTGCTGAACTCTGCACTGTGTTTGTCTGGCCTTGCTTCATTTGCCACTTGCAGCAGTTCCCAAAATGGTGGTCCCACACCACTAATACCCCCCTCCCCCCCTTTGCATGTCTGATGTTTCCCTCCTCCTCCCATTATGATTTTAAATTTTTGTGCGTACATCCCTGTGCTTAATTCCATTCCACAGGCGGTTCTCCTCTTTCTTAGCCTGTCATTCAGATATTCTGCATGGTGAGCACAAGTATTTATTTTTGTTGGTAGAATGCTCAGAATAACAAAAATGAGAAAATAAATACAAGTCAGCAGCACGAGGATATTGTGTCTGCTATGCTGAAAACACAGTGTGTCAGCGCATAAACCCATGTGGTGGGGAGAGAACATTTTGCCTGAAGGCAAATGAACTGCCAACAACAGGATTTCTTACACCTTCTTTAAAGCCTCTGACCTGCCTCGCTCAGATGTATCTGGACATGGCCTATTGATCTTTTTCCATTACGACTCTTTCCCAAAAACCCATTCATAGCATTTTAATGGGATGTAGAAAATCATTATTGCAGTTAGAATACAGGAGGAAAAAAAAAATGTAAAAAGCCCTTTGCTGTGATCAGGGCTTTTTGTTCTTTTTTTGGAGGTGCCAAATCTGTTCCTCCTCCCTGGAACTAGCTAACAGCATCAGAAACCCCGTGTAACACTTCAAGTGGGAATCCAGGGAAGACCTAAATACGCCGTCTTTCAATTTAAAATCATGTAAGTAGTAGAGCTGCAAGGAGAAGCTTTTCAAAATGGGCTGGTTTTGGAGCACCTGCCGTTTTCAAGCGCTAACCAATTTTAGATGATGGTTGGTTAGAGCAGTAAAAGCATGTCAGCTACTCAGCTGCTGTCTTCCATAACCACAATTTAGTATCTCGGCCATGTGAGAGTCTTGGTAAAGTCATCGCCATTGGAACAACGTCATTGAGGGTGGGACTGGTTGGGAGAGAGAGAAGGCAAGTGGGGGGGGGAAGGTTTTGTAAGAATGGCGTGGCAATGAGAGTTCAGGTGGATTTTTATTAAAAAAAAAAAATCCAAACTGCTTGAAAGGAGTGTTCTTGAAACACCTTTTCAAACTTGTGCCGCTTGTACAGTCAATTAGGTTCACTTAATGGCTACGAAAATACACGTCAGGTTTGATTTTAAAACCTGCAAATGTTCAGAGGATAACATCAAGCT
>NC_048896.1:87710720-87723000 GCF_011077185.1 Oxyura jamaicensis | reverse complement strand
GTGCTGTCTTGATTTTTACAGGAAACCTGTGGCATAAATGGGAAATGCAGTGACACGGGGTAAATCTGCCTCCAGTTTGTTGAGCTGGCTGCGAGATAAGTATGTGAGGGTTTGGAGAAAACTCTGGTACATCAGAAGGAGTTGTTTCAGTCAGGAACCTGTTCTTAATTTCATTCTGCTCTTAGTATTGGGGGTTTTGTATATGTTTAGTGTTGCCTTTATAGTAAATAAAATCCACCAGATCCCAAAAATACTGCATTTCTACCCCATTTCTGTGGATTTGCATCTCTCCTGCCTGTGGTTGCTGCTCACATGGATGAGTGGATCCTCTTTCAGCAAGGCTCAGGGCACGAACCGGATGATGCGCTGCCTGCAAGTCTCTGCTTTCACCGGCTGTGAGCACGCTGCCCTTCACTGCCACGTGTCGCCCTCTGTGCTCAGTTGTCTTCTTGCTCCATGGGTTATTTCACAGATCTCTTTCAAAGCCTTGGCCCTCATGACTGGCATTCAGTCTGGGGTTGTGGGGGAAGGAACCCCGCTCATGGGTACGTTGGGTGTGCGATGTCAGTAGGTGGTCACTGCAGGAGATGTGGGAAGAAGTGGACTGGGTTTCTGTAGGAGTTTTTGGTCAGAGTGGTCTGGTGTGGTGGTCTGAGCACATGGAAAGGGATTTTTGTTTGTTCTATTTTTCCCTTTTTTCATTTTTGAGATGTAGACATGTATGCATGCAATTTTCATTTTATGTTAATGCATCATCCACGACAGGTCCATTGTCTGCCCAGCTGGGCAGATGTTCATGTATTTATGGATGCGCAATCTTCCTTTGGTGCCATGCTCAACAGATGTGCTAGTTTCAGCCTGGATGTAGCAGGGTTCGGTGTAGTTACACCCCAGACACATTGGCATTAATGAGGCATAGGAGCATGTTCTCAACAAGTGAGCACCAAGGTGTGTGCTTGTTTTCTGCAGCGTGGCAGGGCTGTGGCTTCGTGTTCAGCATGGTTTCCTGAGAGTTAAAGATCAAAGCAATGTGTGGTGGCTGAGGCTTGCACTGCTTGGGTCTTGGTGGGGTACACAGCATGGTGGGATGGAAGGAGAAAACACTGAGGACCTTTATTTTCACTATTACATGCCAGAAAGAAGTGAAGTCTTGCCTGAGTTGCTTCAGTGTTCAATCCCCTTGATGTGTAATGCTGCTAACAGTGTGTAGAGGAGGCAAGAAAAGCCCTTCACGTTGGTGTGCGCAGGTGGAACACAACAACCTTACCCCAGGGCCAGATTTAGCTGCGTTCGGTATAAATAGAACAGCCCTCCAGGGTTTGAACATTTATGGTAAATCTAGAAAAATAAAAGGTCTGCAGTCAAGAAAGGTGTTAATTGACAGCACAAGTCTGTGGGTCTCACCCTGATTGTCACTGGTGTGTTCTTGTCTGATGCCTGAGCTATGGGAAGGGAGCATTGTCATATTTGTTCAGCACCATTTCAAGCTGCTGTGCTAGAAATAGGAAGAAATACTTGTTGCTAGCAATAGGCTTGAGGAGATTGAGCCATGTACTGACTGCCTGCAGCCTGTAGTTTGTACCAAATCTGTGCCCTGAACGTTTGCTCATTTTTTCCTGCCTTCCTCTGCTTTGAGCAATGAATTCTTTGGTGTGGTTTTGGAGAAAATGTGACTGCTTATGGCTGCTGTTTCACTCCAGTCAATTCTTAATACAATGGGAAGGTAGATACTGGGGAGGTTTGATTCATTGTGTTAGCAACAAGATTGGATTCTTGTGAAACTCGAGTCATGCAGAAAGAAAGGCTTTTAGTGTAGCAATTGTATTTATTGTTAGTTTTGGGGGAGTGCAGTGGAAGTTTCCCTTTGCCAGGTGGAGTTGAGTGAAACATTCCCTGCCTAAGTCCCTCCTCTGGAAGCAGAAGAGCTGCCCTGGGGTCTAAGACTTCTCTGGTCGGTGTGTCTGCACCATAAAATATTGCTAATTATTACTCCTAGTTATTGCTCATCAGTTGCTGTAGTAATGAGGTCCCTGTTCAGAGGCTTTTGAGGGCAACAGGAACATTTCCTATTAATGTGCTAAAAGAAAAAACAACAGCAAACATGTTCAGGACTGTTGACAGATGCCAAACAGCATCTTTTGGCTGGATAGACACGTCCACTTCGTGGCATACAGCTGAACATTTCCAAATCGTGCATTTGCCCGTTTGCATCACTTCTGTGGCACAGGCTTCCTTGATGGCCATGAAAGTAGTCAGGAAGGTAATGCCTTTTGCAGGTGGGACTTCTTTGGCTGCCGTTTTCTAAATAAACAAATGTTTTTAGTCCCCTCTTCATATAGCTAGGTGATCTCCCTGTTGAAGGGAGGCCCCTTCCAGCCTTGCTTTCAACTCTGATTTAAAGAGCTTGCCTGCATAGGTTATTCTGTATTAAAGCATCATTATGCTGGACCCCAAGCTTGCACCAACGTCGTGGGTGCAATTCCTCTTGCTGACCTCATTCCTGGTTAAAAGCAGTTGTTCGCTGAGCTCTGGGCAGGCTTTGCTATGGTTGTTTGCCAAGGAGAGGCTCTCCCGGAGGGTATCTCGCCTAAAAGTTTGTTGACCTCTGTTAGAGCAGCATAAAACTCCTCAGAAGTCCTTGTAGAGATCAGAACTGCTTTTATAATTTAGCCTTAAGTAAATGTAACGTTAGTTTCTCTCTTTGCTGTGAAACATTTGGTGCAGTTCCTGTGTAGGTACATGCGATTCTATTCAACTGAAGAGAGGCTTGGATAAATTTAGACCAGACAAGTAATGATAGATGGCTAAAATAAGATCGATTCTACCCATTTTCCCCATGTGATTTATGTCTAGGCCAACTGCTAAGCGAAAACGGAGTCATTTGATGATACCGCTCAGTGCCTTTTTACAGTAATGCACATAAAGCAGAAGCCAGCCAGCAAATAATGAATTGTAAAACATCCAATAATTCTTGATTTTCCAGTTTTTTCAGTATTTGGAAGTGGAATGTGCCGCAGTGTAAGTTCAGTACCTTTCAGAAAGCAATAAAGCCATAGAGTGAAAGATTGATAAGAGGATGGAGATGGAGCATTAACGGTCTCCTTTTAAGAGGCTGGCTTAAAACACAACCAGCAGCACGTTTTATTTTGTAAACTGATTTAACAAGAAGCTGATTGTAACAGGAGTCATTTGGAGCAGCTACTGGGAAGGATGCAGGCTAGCAAAGCTGGCAGAAAGTCTTCCTTTTCTCCTATGAAATTCTAGCTAAGAACAGCCTAAATGCTAAAAGCATTGGCTTACTTAAGGTCTGACTCCACAACTTATAGGCTTAGCAAGGATTTGGGATGCATAGGGAACATCTGCTCTGCAAATACTTTAAATACTCATTTTTTGTCGCTCTGTGCAGACCAGTCCCTTCTGCTTAGCCAGCAGTATTGGTCTGGGGGGAGTCATCACACAGCTAGAAAATCTTGGGCCAAAATAGTATATTCTAGTCTCTAGTTGCTCCTTTAAGCTATTTAATCATTTGCTTATTGATAACTGTTGATCTAATCATGTGCTTACTGATAACTGTTGATCTCATGTAAGAAAAACAAACAGCCGCTGCCTGGTTTCTCAGGCTGTGCTTTCTCTTGGTGGCGAAGCGGGTGGATTTCAAGGGCTAGGCTGGTAGTTTGGTCTCCTCGCTGTGCAGCGTGCCTCTCTGCCCGTAGCATGGAGCAGAGGGGCACAGACAGCTAAATGTGTGCTGATGGATGGAGCAGGGATGCTCAGGGCCCCTGGGGGCTGAAGGCTGTTTGGGAAATCAGACCACGATGTGCTTGATGTGGGGCTCTTGTCGATCCAGGCTGGGTCCTTGCGAGGCTTCAGAGGGGAAAGGAGCATGGGTAGGAGCTGCCTCGTGGGCCAGAGGATCAGGGGGAGGCTTCAAGCAAAGTTTTGAGATGATCAGGGGTGTCTGCTGGGTCCCATCTCCAGCAGGGACAGTGGGAGAAGCTGGACCAAAGCTGGCTGCTCTCTGAGATCTGGATGCTGCACAATGTGCTCTTCTTGTTTCCAGTCAAAAACCTGTGAAAGCAAACTACAGCTATCTGCCAACGTTGCAGGATTTTTGGAGGGGCTTTGACACCCCAGAAAGAAATACCTGTGACGAAGTAGCAGTCTGGAGGACAGGCCAGCTCCATTGGTCAATGCCCACATCTTGCCACCATCCCCATCCCATGTGTGGGGCCAGTGCCCTGCTGGCCCTTGGCACAGCCTGGTGTGCTGCCAGCCTCCCTTCCTTGCTGTCCTGGGAAACGAGCCAGCATTCGATCCTCCTGCAGTCCGGTGACACTGCTAAAAACCTCCTAGCATCGGGGGTGGTTTGGTTGGCCTCTAACGTGGAGCGGCAGCAGCCAGAAAAAAATAAATGAAAGGGAGCAAAGATGAAAAAGGAGGCGGATGGAGAGGTAGCCGGGGCTGCTGGCAGCTCATCCATCTCTCCTGGCACTGTGCACACACGCAGGTGATCTCGTTGCCTGCCCCTCGGATGTCCCGTGAATCAGCCCCTGTCACCCGCCCTCCGCACACGGATGCTCGGCCCGGCACCCTTCCAGCAGGGAGTTATTTATGGCAGGGCGATGAATCCTGCGCTGGTAGCTTGCGTGGAGTTATTTATGTGAAGGAAGGGGTCCCACAGCGTTTCTAATTTCATGCATGGGTAATTCTTGTGTGTCCCTGACATTTTTTGCTCCCCCACGCTTGTGCCTTGTCTGCTGCAAAGGGATGCTCGCGGGTGTCAGGAGTGTCAAGGCAGGGTTTCTCGCATCTCATCCACTTTCCACAGCCGTAAACTATTCTGAAATGCCATTATTTTGTAGGAGCCCTCCAGGAATGCCTTTTTAACTGAAGTCAAGTGTAGAGTTATTAGCAGAAGTTGTTGGAGCTGTTATTCAGCCCTGCTTGAAGCCAAGGGGAACTAGGAAGGTAGAAGGGAGAGAAACGAAGACCTGGGAAGCGCGGAGGTAAGGAGAAATACCATGCTTCATAGGCACAGTCCCCTCCCCATCCTGGTTAGCAGCACTTATTTTGCAGCACCCAAGCCTCCTTGCTGTCTTGACATTGATTTAATTTGGCTGGTCTGCCCCTCATTTTGCTGAGGATGGGGAGGGGATGGAGGAGGAGGTGGGATGGAAGCTGCGTGTTCAAACAGCATCAGCAATACGCGGCCGGGACGCCGCCAGCTTTGGGCTGGGGACTCGTCTGCTTGCTGCAGCAAGCACTGAAAGCTGCTTATATAAATAGTGCTGGCAGGAAGAGAGGTGAGGCACGGAGCTTTGGGGATTTTTAATAAAAACAAGAGTAGCACAGCTGCAGTGTTTGGTGCAGCACAGCCTGTGCAGGCTCCCTGTGTGCTGCCCAGATCAGGCTGCCCAAAACCTCACAGGAGGCTGGGTGATAGACTCCAGGGGCAAATATTTAAAGCTCCGTGATGTAGCAGTGTGTTGTATTCCCTCTGCCTGGATATTCCTGTGTGGTGCTGTTGCACCGAGTCACAGGATGTCTATGGGTCGTAGCAAGGAGTGCGGGGCATCTAGGTCTTGCAGCTGGGATTAGCAAGCCTGTCAGTTCTGGCAGGCTTTTGTGTGTGACATGAGTGAGGGACTGCAGATCCTGCCCTATGGGAAGTGCTGGGCTGTTGGTTTTTTTGTTTTTCCATTTTCCCCCTACCTCAGTGACCTAGGGGAAGATGGAGGATGAAGGCTCTCACTCCTCTCAGCAAACCCTGAAGATACACACTGAGACCTCCACCTCCTCCCACAGCTCACACCTGCAAGTCCCATCTCCGCCAGGGATGCAGGTTTGCGGTTTTTAGTGCTGGGGAGGCCTGGCCAGCGTTTCCTATGACAGCAGCTTCCTTCTGTCTAGGTGGCCAAGTCAGCTCCCTGATTTTGGACGGTGCTCTGAGGATGTTGCCTTCAACAGCTCTGAGCCAGGAGGTGAATTGCTCACATCTGTGCCGTGGTGGCAAGCTAAAGCAGAACCGAAAATCATAATCCATCTAAACTGTGCTTGAAGGGATACCATGTCTGTCTGGAAGTGACGTTCAACATGTAGCCATGGAAGTCGCCAACTCTGAAAGAGGGTGAATTGTCCTCATTTTGCTGGCGGCGCAAGCTGGCAGCGCCTCTTCTCTGGGCATCTGCTCCTTCCTGGAGCTGCTGCGAAGGGAAAAAGGCTGGAATCCAGCGTGCATGCACCCAGCCTGCTCACTTGTGTGCTTCCTTGAGGTGAAATCAGAGCTCGGCCATGGGGCTTCAGACCATAGCAGTGCCTTCCATGAAGAAAGAGGGAAAAGGCTGCTCTGCTTTAGGGGTGAGGCTTCCAATGGGGTGAGCTCCCACTGAAAACCCAGTCCCAGGCGAGCAAACCCCACAGAACTGGCACCAGCAGTAGGTGATAGCTGATCCCCAGCCCCGTGAAGGGAAGTGATGGGTTTGCTCTGGCTCCCTGCCCTGAGTACCGGCACAGAGGAGGCAGTTCTGGAGCAGCGGGGCTTTGCCTGCTCCCCTGGAAATTTAATAGAAAGAGATTTTAAAAATATCCCAGAATGTGCGTGCTTTCTGTCGCATCAACAAAAAAGCCAAGTCAGAGCTTTGCTTTGCCATAAAATTCTGGCTTTAGGAGTAGCTGTCCCTGAGCACCGTGGGACGCTGGAGAGCGGTAGGAACCCATGGTATTTAATCGTGTAGGGCTCTGGGTGATGGGGAAGGCTGATGTCTCATTTTCCTCTCCTGTAGCAGTACTCTCTGCTCTTGCTTTCGGTTCCAATCTTTCCACCCATCCACCCACTGGCCTTTTATTCCCTAAAGGGTGTAGAAGAATTTGCAGCAAAAATAAATGAACCGATTTTCACCCACCATCCCTGTCGGCTGTGTGGGGGAGAGCCGTGCAGCTCATGACAGGAGAGGCTTGCGAGAGCAGTGGAGCTGTGTCCTCAGCTGAAGAACCACATCCAACCTTTGTGGGTTATTCTCCCTGTCAGCTCATTGCTGTGCTTTTCTTATAGTAATTCCACAATTACCATGGCTCTTTCTGGGTACAGTAAATAAAATATATCTTCACTGATCCAGGAGGCTTCACGATGGTGAAGTCCAAGTTGGTAGCCAGCTACATGGTTTATCTTACTTGCTGATAAGGCAGCACTGCTGGCTTTTCGCCATCCCAGCAGTTTCATATAACTTTAAGAAGGTGGGAGATATGGGAGCCTTGGCTTTGCTTTATTTTACAGTGCCTTTTATAGGTCTTGTGTGACAACTCTCCTCTAAACTCCTGCTTGCAAGCAAAGCATCCTTCCTCTTATAAAGCTCATGCCACTGTATGCTGGTTTTCTAATCCCAAACTAAGCTTTCTTCAGTGATTCATGGTCTTAAATGCAGCAGAAGCCTCATTGTATGGTAAAGCATGGAGGCACGTTGGGTGGGTCTTTTTTAGGGATGGTGCTACTCTGGAACTTGTTCTCATGGAAAACATGGATGTGGTGTGGAGGGGGCTTGCAGCAAGGCTGCATTTGAACAGGAGGCCTGAGCTGGCATTTTTGGAGATACATGAGGTGCTGGTGGCACGGGGGATATTGCAGCTGGAGTTAAATGCAAGGTATCTGTGAAAAGCAGCCCTTTGTGGTGGTCTTACAGGGTCAGGAACCTGGAGAGCAGTTTGGGGCAGTGGGAGCTGAAAGGGCTTCAGGTGTCCGTCCTGATGAGTGATGGGGGATGCCAGGAGGTGGAGGGGATGAGAGTGAAGGCAAACACTGGCACAAGATGAGCATCTGAAGGGCAGGGGGAGTCACAGCCGTCGGAGCATGTGTTTATCTTGCAGCCGTGCTTATTTTCAGATCGTGGTTTGGGAGCGTAAACCGTCAGCACCTGCTATTAATAGCACTGCTGGCAGCCAGGCTGCTGCTTACTGCTGACAGGTGAGAGGAAGAAAATTTCATTTCATCCTAGGTATGAAACAGTGCAAAAAGAAGGTGGGTTCTGATTCAATCCCCTCAGTCCCAAAAAGATGGGCAGGAGATCCTCCCCTAGACCTAAGGGGTGAGGATGTGGGCACTGCTGCAGGAGGGAATTCGTCGAGGAGCTGCAGCTGGATTGGTGGAGCTGGCCAGGATTGGTGAAAAAACAGCGAGTTCAGGCAAAAAATAAACTGAAGAGTTTTGATTTCTCTGAAATTTGAGGGGTTTGCTCAGGGGATCAGCAGCATGTGTGGGGATGCCCAAAACAGCTTTCAGCAGCAAATCCCTGTGGGCGAGGAGCACGGCTCCCCGGGGAGAAGGGATTTGACCACCCCACAAGGGGAAGCTGGTGCCGGGCTTGCAGCCACCTTCAGGATCCTGTCGTGTTTTTGTAGACTGAGGGTCTGGTGGAAGGCAGTCCTCTGTGGGCATGGAGCCTTGAAAGTCCTGGGGACTGATCACGCCGGTGCAAATGGGAGCCGAATACAACTTGCATTGTTTGAGCAGATGTGTCCTGTCTGGCGCTAATTATAAGCGTTTCATGCACAACACACACTGGGAGGTGTGCCAGCTACTATTTCTTCTCATGTTGAACTTGAAATCATTATAATTAAGTTTTAAAGTTGTAAGTAAAAACTAACAAGATGTGTGCATTGCTGTCATGCTGCTAGCAGTGGAGCTGGTGCTTGGTGTGGGGCTGGGCATGTCAGAGGAGTGTGAAGAGCTGGTGGGCTCTGCCATGGCAGACATGTCCAGGTTTGGTCTTAAAATAGGAAAACATCCTAAAAGTTTGGGAAATGCGTTGTTTTACAAACCTTGGAAGCATTTCACCAAGTAAGCTTTAGCAGCGCTGCTGGCTCCTTGGGCACATTAGGGGTTTGTTAGGAAGGGAAAAGCATTAATAAACATGGGGAGCGGTGGTGGTAGATGCACAGATGGGTGTCTCTGTCTCGGGGAGGACAAGCCAAGCATGCTGAAGGACCAGCCCCAGGAGCAAGGTGGCAAGGACTGGCCTCTGTGTGGCACTTTTTTGGGCTGCACCAGGTGGGACACACCTGGAGAGGCGGTGGGTGGGCGACGGAGGGCTGGCAGGGTACTGCTGTGTGACGCAGGGTCACCAACCACACAAAATGCATTTTTAGAAACATCACAGAGCCATGAGCTGGCGGAGCTGTTTGGTTTGTACACAGAGGGAAAGCAGCTGCTGGCCCTCAGCACTCCTAGCCCTCGTCCAGGCCTTGTCTGACTAAATTACGTTGTGAGGTTTGGGCAAATGCAGGGGAACAAGCAGCACTGTCACCACAGCAGCGGCGAGGAGACGTTTTAACTGCTTGTGGTAAATGGGTCAAGATGGGTCCCAGTGTGTTAAAAATTAGCTGTTGACCTAGATAGCAACAGCACGATGGCTGCTGGCGGTGGGAGCAAAAGCGAGTGCTGTGAGTGCCTGGGCCTGGTGGCAAGGATTTAGCCCGGGTGCTTTGTTTGTGCCTGACTGTTCCTCGGCTGCCCAGCTGTGGATCATATCCACCTCCTGATGTGGAGTACCTGAGTCCCAAAGCTCATGCTATGCTTTCCCTGAGTACTGCAGGACTTGGGGAGTTGCCATATTTATTTCAATTCACCCCAATTCAGTGCCTGCTGTGTGCTCCTGAGCTCCCACCCCTTCAGGCAAGGCAGTTTGCAGCATCAGTCCCTGTGCTAAAGTTGGAGCCACAGCCAAAATCAACTTGTTTTCTGCTGTAGGAAGGAGAAAGCCACTGTCTGCCTGCAGGTCACAGAGGTCTGTCCTCTGGTCGGTTGTCTCTGGGTAAAGCCACGTTCCTCCCGAGCAGCAGAAGTCCATGCTTTCCTTCAGAGCAAGAGCTTTGTCATAGTGTGACCCTCATTAGTTGATGTAATTGGATAATGGTTTTCTTGGGTGTTAATTGAGCAACATCTGAGGTGAAATCACATTTGCCCTGTGCTGAAAGCATGAATCTTCTCGGGTCAATTCCTAGTTCCTAGTTTCTGTGGCTTTCATGGTGGTTAGCAGCTGGATGCGATGCCACCATGGTATGTGAGGCATTCAGGTGGAAATACAGCTCGGAGCAGAGGAGGAGTTGGGCGGCAAAGTGAATGACCACTTTGCTGGTCCTCGTGTGCCACTTTTGGGTCCGGGGGGTTGTGACAAGCAGCCAAGGGCTGGGGCTCACTGCAGTGAGGCTTCTGGCAGGACAGGAGAGCTGTGACTACCTGCAAGTTGGGACTGAGAGGTGATTTCTGACCCCGGCACTGCCGGCGGCTACATGTGGTGCTTTGTCTCCCGCAGGCTCCTGTTTCTGGGTGGCCGTCCTGGACGGCAACGTGGTGGGGATCGTGGCGGCACGGGGCAACGAGGAGGACAACACGGTGGAGCTGCGCCGCATGTCCGTCGACTCCAACTACCGCGGCAAGGGGATCGCCAAGGCCCTGGGCCGCAAAGTGCTGGAGTTTGCCGTGCTCAACAACTACTCCTCTGTCGTACTGGGGACCACGGCCGTGAAGATGGCGGCCCACAAGCTGTACGAGTCCTTGGGCTTCAAGCACGTGGGAGTGGTTGAACATTACGCCCTGCCGGGGATGACGCACTCCTTGCTGGAGAGAATGTTCTTCCAGCTTCGCTACCACCGCTACCGCCTGCAGCTGCGCGAAGAATAAGAAAAAACCAACCCAACAGGCGAAAAAGTTATTTTTTTTCTCTCCTCCCTCCCCCCCTCCTCCAAAAAATAATAATAATAAATCACCCTTCTATTTCTCATCACCGTTTATTTGCCAATTTTGTCCACCCTTGTTCCCCCATCTCATTTTTAGTTTGCTCCGTGCTGCCGGGTGGCAGGACTGGGCGCCGCTCCCTCGTGTGCTGGAGGGGGTGATGCTGGCAGTCCTGCTGTCTCCACGCACGGGGCCGCGGACCTGCAGCCCTTCCTCCCCAGGTACCGACATAAAGCACAGAAACTTACCTGCAAAACAGCACCACAGCTCCAGTGTACATAGTCTTTTCCTTTTCCAGATGTAAGATAACACAGCGATGCATTCGTAATAGCGCAGAGGAAAATTACTTGAATGCAGATTTCAGTATTTCATGCACCAGTAAGTATAGAATATGCATTCGTCTTACCCTTATTTCCTGGTTAATCGTTTTCAAAGAAAGAGCTGGGGGGGAAGCCCCCCAGCCCAACCCGCTTGCTACAATGCATGAAGAGGAAGCGTGTGCACGCACTGACGCATCGCACTGCCGCCACGGCACCGGTGTTGCACTTTCTGTGGATGTGCCTCGTTCTGCCAAACGTCCGAGGGACCCTCGGCGCATCCCGTAACCACGACTCCGCTCCATCCTCATCCTCCTTCCTAAGCCAGCAAACAAGACTCGACCCGTTCGGACTCGGAGCCCCGTTGTAACATAGCGTGACGTGAAGATCAATCAACCCTACCCAGCTCTGCGCTCCTCCGTAGCCACGCGTAGCCTGCACTCCCCGGGCCAGACTCCGCATGTGCGTTGGACTTTGCTGCCTTTTGGGGTGGGTTCTTTTTGGGTTGTTGTTGTTTTTTCAGTTTTTTTTTTTTTTTATATATATATATATATTTTTATTTTTTGTTGTTATTTTCAGTTTTGGCTTTTGCTGAATGGTGTCATTGAGGCATAATGGAGGCTGCAGTTCCTATGGCAACCCATTTGCACATTCATGTGCACACCACATCCGAACACTTCAGAGAAGCAATGTGTGACAGATAATAGTATTTTGGGGGGGGCTGGGGGGGCACACACTTATTATCTTAACCAGCTGCTTGTTCGATACATGTAGATGGCCTCACTGCAGCCTGCCATAAAAGGTAATAACTGCTTTAATGATGTCAGATTTGTGAATTGTACAATGCAAAAAGCAATGCAAAGCAGATCCGGCATGTGTCTGTACCCAGTATATATGTACAGTGCCTGCCAACTAAAGAGTAACCAAGACTACAGCTTCTTCTAGCCTGAAATATCAACTTTTATAACTTATTTAAACAAATAGCAACTTTGCATGAATTGCGTTGGGGGGGGGGGGGGGGGGGAGGGAGGGTGAAGGGGAAAGACCAGTAGGTTTTAATTTTAAAACATGGTATCAGAAATATAAAGAAAAAACATTTCTGGCTGCACTTAATTGGAGGTGGGTGGAGGGGGCTCAGCTATGTTAATATATTTAAAGGGAAAAACCCCTTTAACTTAGTTCCTCGGGGAGGGGCGGGGGGGGAGTTCCTATTTTATGAAGTATTATGTGTGTGTGT
>NC_048896.1:87702805-87710620 GCF_011077185.1 Oxyura jamaicensis | reverse complement strand
GGGGGGGGGGAAATAATGTTCACGATGAACTTGGTGAGAGGATCGAGCCACAAACGCCACGAGAGCATCACGGTGCGTGGGAGAGCTGCGGAGGGGGGTGGTTGGGGAGGGGGCCGCATCCTGCCCCCGGGGGGCTGCATCCCCCAGCACCCCCCTGCGCCGGAGGCGGCCCCGTCCCGCTGCGTGGTCCCAGCAATAAAAGGGGGGGAGAAAGAGGCCGGGGAAGGGCGCTGTAATAATAAGAGGCTGCGAGTTTAATTAACAAAATTTCTGTATGGGGCACTCTATTTTTAAAAGTCTTTCTAATGCTGTACATTTCTCCTGGAGCCGAAATCATGTACTGTTGGTTGGGGTTTTTGTATAGTGTACAGAAATTGGCGGAATATTTTCTTGCTGCTTTCGGTGATTTATTAACCTAAGGAAAATAGACAAATATAAAGTGTTAGCAAAAGTGAAAGGGAAAAAGAAAACACAAAACAGTTTGTGCCTTTTTTAGTTTATTTTTCTGTTGCTATATAATCACTGCACTAAAACCTTTCCAGAGGGAGAAAAAAAAAAATAACTAGTCTCTTAATACGGGAGGAATGCATAAAGCCTAAATTGAGCATTAATTTTTTATTGGGGTATTTAATTAAAAGAATGACGCTGGTTTTATTTGATACCTGTGCCTTTGTAATGAAACCTCCATATCCTGTCCGAAAAGCCAAACCTGGAGTAAATCCCACCAGATCCCACAGACACAGAAGTACTATCAGGTTACCGGGATTTCTTTTAAAAGGCGTGAACTGTGGCTGGTTATTGCAGGACCTGCTTCTGATGCCCAGCAGAGAAGAGGTGCTGCCAAAAGCATGGCTGGCTGCATTCCCCCACCCATACGCCAGGTCTCAGGGATGCGCTGAAGCAAGTCCTCGCCACTTGGCCACCTGCTGCTGAGCAAGTTTCCTCCTGTAATGCTCACTTGTGCAGCTCCGTGACCTGTGTCTTTCTGGAAAAAATCCATCCCATTGCTCCCAGCTCTGTCCTGCATACTCAGTGTCCCGAGAGGAGGGCTGGCTGCCACACTTACGCTTTCCAAAGAAGACAGAGAAGGCTTCTGTGTGAGACACTGCTGATCCTGCCTCAGCTGGGCTGGTTTTTACTGGGAAACCCCCCAGATGCCTGCATGGCATCCCCAGGTGGCAGCAGCAGGATGGGGAGCAGGACCTGCGGCTTGCCCAGGGTTGGTGTCACTGAGAGGAGACAAGGCTGTGCATAAAGGCATCACATAACGCTGCCGCTTCACTCCCTGAACATGGAGCCAGAAATTCCTGCTGTTGGGCATGGCTCCGGCCATGCCAGGGTCCAGCCGGCAGACCACAATGCAGATCACGATGTGATGTTCTGATGCTGAACCAGCTCTGGAGAATCTGTCTGTACCCTATGTCCCTTACAGGGTGCACCGATTCCACCAGCACTGCATGGTGAAGTCAGACCCCACTCTCTGCACCAAGCACTGGCTTTGCAGCCCCCCGACACCACCAGCCCCTTGCTCCTGGCATGAGCACCACCTCCTGACTGTTCCCGTCCCAGTGCAGCAGCTGGGTGGTGCTGAGCAGCACAAAGTGCTCGTGGGAAGAGCCTCCTGGAGAACCCTTTGCCGGTCATCGAGTCTATTTCCAGCAGTGACTGTCGTCAGCAGATGAGAGGCTGCTCCCAACAAATTCTGGTGGTTTCATTCCAAGCACAGCGAGGGGAGGAGTAGCGCATCCCTCATACACCTGGGTTGGATTTGGCCTCACATGGTGAACGTGATGGGCACTGGGATGGCCTCAGGCTCAGGTGGAGGTGCTGGAGGTGTGCAGGAACATCACACAGCTGTGCCAAGCGCCTGCTTTCACCTTGCTGTGCCCCTGGGCTGCTGCAGCCCGCTGCCCTTGCATCGTGTGCTGCACAGTCCCACCGCCAGCTGTCTCCTTGGCATTGTGGCTGTCATGCTAATCCCCATGCAGCTGGCTCTGCCCGAGTGTCCTCTGCTTGGTGGCACTGGGCCAGAGGCACAGCTCACCCAGGAAAGCACCTTGCAGTGTCCAGGGGTGATGCTGAAGTCTTTTTCTTAAAAGATAATGAGAAATTTCTCATCAACATGGCTCAGGTCCGCAGCCTTGGGGCTTTCCCAGGTGCTGAGCTCCCTCAGAGGTGAGTGGGGATGTCCTGTGCATCTCAAGCTCGCTGGCTTCCCAAGCAGGTGTCGTGTTTGATGAGCTCTGTGGGAAGCTCGGCCCTTGAACGTAGCGAGGCCAGCGGTGCCGAGGAATCAAAGACACAATGAAAGTGCTTTCTAACCTCACTCAAACCCCCTGAACCGATGCTTGTCATAAATTCACGCCGTGTTCTCCCCCAAGTGAAGCAGGCAGCACCTGCAAGGTGCTTGGAAAAGGCAGCTGCGATGCAGCCCTGCCCTGCAAGGATGGCCAGGGGGCTTGCAGGGCTCACCCTACATGCAGTAGGGCAGCCCCAAGAAAGCCAGTGAGAGTCCCGAGGGCAAATTGCCCAAGGACGCCAGGGTTTTGGAAAACCCGTCCACGAGCACTGCTGCCATCCGCTGCTCGCTGAGCCTTTTCCATCCATCGTGCGTGGCCGCTGCCTGTTCATTTGCCAGATTTCCTGGCTAAGGTGCAAACGGATAGAGAACAAGCACAGGGATCCCAGAGCTGCTGAACACATGGGGGCAGGACCCAGCTCCAGTTACCTCTGAATTAACAGTCTAATTTTAAATTTGCTGGGAGCCTGCGTTTCATTAGCACCGCTATAATGCCGTCGGTATGCACTCTATTTAAAGCTTATTAAAGGCATTTTAATTCCAAGCTAACTGGAGTCTTGCGGTGGAATATTCTGTACCGCACACAGAAAATGAATGGATGCAAGTTAGTAAATAAGCTTTAACATGCAAAAGGATCATTGTCTTTTTTTTTTTTTTTTTTTTAAACACCCTCAAAAGATATCCATGCAAAATCCTGAGCAGAAGAACCGTGCGCTCTTGCATCCCTCAGTAATGGAGACTATGCACAGAGATTATTTTTTTATCTCCCACTGAAGAACTGCTGCCTGGACTCTCCTTGTGGGTACCTTTCATTGGAAACAGAAGGAGCTAGAGAATCGTTCAAATAACAGCGAGTTTAGTTAAAACACAGCGAGCTCTCAGGCAGCGTTTGCAGGGTGATTGCTGTTGAGCATTGTCACACGATGGTCAGCTGCGGGAGAGGGCAAGCTTTTAACATCTGGGTAGTGGAAGATGGGCTTAGTGAGACCAAGAGCGTAGCAAATACCTAATGCAACTGTAAATTCATTTACGAGTAACACGTTTCAATGCAGAAGCGGCTACTGCTATGTAAGCATAATGAGCATATGGCTAACATCGTTTTCAGTTTCTTTTCCTCCAAAGCTTAGTCTTTTGACTAGTAATATGTATATTTGCTTTTATATATATATATATAAAAATATATATAATTAGGTTTAACAAAGCATCCATTGCTTTGTGAGTTGTACTTATGATTGTGCTGGGCTGTTAGCTTTAAGCAGTTTGTGTGCTTGTGTTATTTTATTAAAGCAAAAGTCTTCTCGAGACAAATGCAGTAAAAGTAAAAAAATTTTTTTTTTTTTTTTTTTTTGGATAGTGTTAAGCAGATGTGTGGTATGCATTTGGAAAACCATCCAATGTCAGTTGAAACAAACCTGGGGCTAAATTGCTTACCAGAACTGCTCGCGTCCACGGCGGTGGCTCGTCGGTTCGTGGGTGCTGGGCTGAGCCCGCGCTCGCGCAGGAACCGGGATTGCCCTGGCCAGCCTCGGCCCTGCACCTCCTCTCCCTTGTGCCAGCCCAATGTGAAATCAGTCTTGTGTCGTCCGTGTTCAGCACAGTCTGCACTGTACTTTGTAATGGGAAGCGGCTGCAAGTCCTCAAAGAAATACGAACCTATATTAAAACAGCAATAATTACCACTGCAAAGCAGGGGAGTGAGGCTGGGGAGAGGGGGTTTCCCCAGGGGGTTGGCTGGGGGAAAGCTGCTTGTCGCGGGGCTTTCAAGGGGTTTCCTGAAAATGGGATTTGTGGTGGGAGCCTGTCCACAGGTGGGAGAAAAAATGGTCACGGTCATGCAGAGGAGGGCAAGAATAACCCAGGGCAGCTCCCGCACCGGGGTGGAAAATAGAAGAAAGGAGCGTGTTTTTCCAAGGGAAGGAGATGGCAATTGGCACTGTTGGGAACCGGAGGGGCTGGAGGTGCAGCCTTCATCCCCTGCTCCCAGCTCCCCCACGAGAGCGATGTGTCCGTGCGTCCGCGTGTCCGTGCGTCCGCGTGTCCGTGGGTGGTGAGGAGCGAGGCACCGGGGTGAGCGAGGCGGAGGTACTCACGTTCTGTTCCTGATGGCCGCTGTAACTGTGAAAATTAACCAGACCTGCTGTGATAAATTTGGTTATATAAGGTTTATTTGGTTAATTTTTTATAAGTGAAAACTGAAAAGATGAAAGAGAATTGTAATATGAAAGCAACTGCTGTAAATAATGTACGAATGAATAAAATCTAAAACTTATGTCAGTTTTTTCCTAAACTGTATTGCTGTCAAGTTACTGACTCTGAGTCTGGAGCATGGGCAAATACCACTTGTTTCTGTTTTCATTGACAAATAGGACACCTTCTGCATGTGTCATGCATGTCCTTGGGTTATATATATTATATAATTGAGCATTACCTGTGAGGATGGTTTTAGTGGTGGAGCACATCAGTGGAGATTCCTTGAGCCACGCATTCCCCTTCTCTTCCATACACCTGTGCATCCCCCTTCATGTTGGCTTGTTTCACATAGAGAATTTAAATCCCCCAGGACAAGGACCTCACCCCCATGTCCTGCATTCCCAGGTGTGTGCCTTATGCTCTGAGATGAGATGGGCTCTCACAATCCCCCTGCTGCAGGCTCCCCAGTGCACCAACCAGCTGTATGCACCTCAAGGCCTCCTAACCCACCAAAATAAACCAGCAAAACAAACTCACCCCAAGCTGTTCCCTACACCATACCATGGCCTTCCCTCAGTGTTTTGGTGCTCTCCCGGGACAAAGGAGGGAGGCTGAGGCTGGAGCTGGGCAGGTAGGACCATGGGTCTACAGGAAAACTAGTGCTGTCCAGTGGCAGTGGATGGACCCCTTCCCAAAGCTTTCTTATTTTATTTTTTCTGTATTGCAGTTATTTCCAATACTAGTGGCCAAAAAAGCAAAGCAAAGCAGCTTCTTTTTTCCTTTCCCATCATCTCAAGATATGGTCACGCTCCTCTGGGAAGCAAAGACCTCGGAGAAAGCTTCCTGTTGAAATGGATTCCTCATCACCACCGCAGGATGTTTGCCTGGCTCCCTGGAGCCCTCGCAGCCCACAGCTTGGCATTGCGCAGATGTATTATTGCCAGGATACATTCAGACCCTGGCAGTTCTTGCCACCAAAGTTTTCCAGGTCGATCTTGCATAAGAGATAAAACCCATAGCAACATCAACTCTGTCACTTAGCAGCAATGAAATGTTGGATGACAACTAGTGGTATGGGAGGAAGATGGAGCTCAAAGATTTCGTGTTTATGGTCATGTATGAACAACCAATTATGTCAATTATGAAGAAAGTAATCTATTAATTTATTTTAGATACTTCTTTTCCCTGTGTTTGACTGAATTTTCAACTTCAACAAAGCGAATTCAACACCTCAGGTCAGTTAGAACAGAAGAGGAACGGGAGATTTATCTTCTCATGTGGAGGTCCCAGGCAGCGCCAGGTGAATCACACTAGAAGAGCTCATTTCTCTCCACTAATGACTGGTGCAGAGCGAGTCTAGACCAGCTCAGTGGTAGATGTCTGTGCTATAAACACCTGAGGTGAGATCCTACCATGATGTCTAGCTAGAAAAGCTTAATTGCACCTGAGATCTTGGGGAAGCTGCAGCACAAAAAGTGCCTGCTTTATCTGCCAATATTCACCGGGGCTTTAAATGTAACTGATTGCATTCAGCCACCAAAACTTAAAGCTTTAATAGTGAAGAATTCTCCTGGAAATAATCTGAAATGGTTGTTAAAGGATCAAAGTTTTGGTGCTGGGGCAAAGACAAATTACTTGCAAAATCTCGTTAGGTTTACAGTCTGGTCCCACTCTAAATTTGGTTACTTGCATTATGGCTTCAACTACAAGGAAGTGTGAAAATCAATTGATCACCAGTGATATTTATATTACAATCTAATCACAGTGCTGGATTTTTTTTTTTCTACATACGAGAGAACTGATAGAGTAGGAAAAGAGGAATAAAGAGCTTGTTTATTTGTGTTTCTCAACAGAGAGTTAGGAGGGACAGAAGAAAGGAAGGTTACAGCAAACTGAATTATCTCTGACTCCTCTTTATTTGTTATCACTCAAATTTTGCCTTGCGGCAACCCTGAATAATAGCCATAAAAAATAAGATCATTCTTCCAAATTAGGTTCTTTAGGGACTGCTTCAGTTTACATCTCATGGTCTTAGATGCTCCTGTGACTTTCTAAGCTGAAGAGAGCTTGTTTCTCAGACACAGGACAGGATCCTCTGTCTGAATAATAGGGCTTACAAGAGAAATCTTTTGTTCTTTTGTGCTTGCTTCTTTGTGGAGCGGTAAAGAAGAAGCAAGAAGCAAAGAAGACAAAAAATGTAAATGCCTAGTCTTACAGGCCCTGGCTTCTTGATGCACTTTTTTAATGAACAGAAGAAAAAACAAGGAGCCAGAGGACCACAAAAATATCTAATCATGTGCTAGGTAGACATTTTGGCAGAGAATCAAGGGGAAGAGGCAGAAGGTTCATTAGTGAACCAGGCTTCATCACCAGATGGATCACAAGGAATGCTGTTATCATCATTGGCACCAAAGAGTGTTTGGGGGGGGGGGGGGGGAGACGAGCAAATGGTAGCAAATGCTTGTTCCTGGCCTTTGTCTATCAGGTAAGGTGCAGAACCATCCGTTGGGGTGTCCCATCAGTGATGAGTTCCTCCGCCTGCTGTTCAAGGCTGGGAGGTCTCAGACTTTCTGCAGCCCAGATCAGGGGCAAGGTCAACCCTTCAGATCCAAGAGGATCATTTCTGAAAATGAACTTAGGATTGGATGCTCTCTGTCTCCGATGTGGATTTCTTTCTTTTTTTACAGCCATAGATGAGCCTCTATCCAAGAGGTAGTCAGTCCTGTTTAGACTGTTTGGTCTGAGGAAAGCCCCCTGCATTGAAAAATGACCTCACACTACATGTAACACCTGCACAGATAATGGAGAATTTTTTGCTGCAGCTCAGAGGGTGGGTGAGAGGAACCCAAAGCAGGAGACCTTGTGCCAAGCCTCTTAAAGCTGCATGAATGGCATACACTGAGGGAGCAGGCTTATGTCTGCTACTGGGGACGCCCTAAGGCAAGCCTCCTCCGGCTCACACTGATTGCACATAGGTAAATCCCATCAGGAATACACACAGACACAAATGCAGGGTACTAAGCAGTTCTTCCTTTCATTTTAGTGCAGTACATCCAGCAAAACATCACCTGAAACAGCTTTGAGGCTAACCACAGGAAAGAATAAAGCTTTACATTTTTATTTCATTCTGCTTCACAGATACTGTAAAGATTAGCTTTCCTGTTCAAAATATTCTCTAATGCAAGAATGAGGCCTAAAACAGGCTTCTCATGATTGCAGGAACTTTGCAGGAATGGTGTCTAACAACTAATAAAGATACTTATATTTCTGTAACAAAATGAAGGAAGGAAGGAAGGAAGGAAGGAAGGAAGGAAGGAAGGAAGGAA
>NC_048896.1:87489430-87702795 GCF_011077185.1 Oxyura jamaicensis | reverse complement strand
AGGAAGGAAGGAAGGAAGGAAGGAAGGAAGGAAGGAAGGAAGGAAGGGAAAGAAAAACAAAGAAATCACAATGAAAACTGGTTTCTAAAAATGTTTGAAATAGTTTGAAAACTTTCCAGTATCCATCATTCTACTTTGGCTCCCAGTCAGCAAAAACTTGTATGGCTGGCCCTTGGACACATTAAACTGCAGCAAAAAATGTCTTTGATATGCTATTAATTTTTCAGAAGGCTGAGGGGTTTCTCACTGATGCTAATTCTGAGCTTCTTATCATTGCAACGTTAGTCTCCTAAATGTCACATCACCCCTATGATTATCACACGCAGACCCCTTCAGGCTGAACATGGGGAAGAGGACTGCACTTCCAGTTCATGCATCAGGGCTGTGCAGTGTTCAGAAGGAGGATTCGAGATTTTGGGGCATCCTGGCAAGATGCCCTCACTGTGACTTGCAGAAATACTGCATTCAGTGAAGAGGGATGCTGGGTTTTTACCATCATTCTAATACAAAGACTTATTTTTGATAAGTGATTTTGATAAGTGATTATAAATATGTGATTCTGTTGGCTAAACGTAAGGACCTAGTATCATTTGAGACTCCCTATGCTTAGGCAACTGGAACCGAGCCCAACCAGGCAGCATGCACAGCTCTGGGGAGCTGGAGAGGCAAAGCAATGTCATTGTCTTCTCCCTTACTCTCAGGCTGAGTCATTTAGGTTTGTTACACGTTGTGTTTGCATAGCAGTTGTGAAGAAGTCACACAGATAGCTTGAGCACTTGTGAGCTCTGTAGCCTAAAAAATAAATATCCTTTCCTGCAAAGGGACTGTTTGTCTTCCTACAGTCTGGGCATGTCTGAGGCGCACAACTCAATCACATGATTACCTACTGATTCCACAGCAGCCTTTTAATTAATTATCAGTGTCATGGCACGTCTGGTCTTAGGAATGGGCCCTGTCTATGCATAATTAAAAATAAAGATAGATTTCAATTGAACAAATAGTAGTGAAATGACCAGGGTAGGTGATAAAACAGCTCCTTTGTCATTCATTTAAGCAAAATTAATCCAAACACTTCCATATGCTAATAAACTGCAAAGTTATTCACTGAGATGGTTTGTTCCTTCATCATGTCACAGTGTCAAAGGATTTGTCACCAGTGCTTCTGCACAGATTTTTCAGCATTTTTTGCATATGTAAAGAAGTCTTAAGGGAGACTTCTAGCACAGGGGTTCGGGCCCTACAAAAAGCCACGTCAGGTATGTAAGAGCTGTGGGTTCACCATGCTCTGAACATGCTAATAAAGAATAAAATATCTAAATATAGCTATGAGTTTTAATAAAGGCTGTAGATTTACACACTGGAGAAGACCAGTGAAGGCCACTGGGCTGCATCCGAGCCCCTGAGCTCCCAAATCCCTGCCACGAAGGAGCTTGGGTTACGTGCATGGAAGCACTTGCTGAAATTCAGTGTAGCAACTCCTTGCTAAGTGTGCTGGGACATGAGGTTCCTTGAAGTAAGATACCTATCACAGTGTTATTTTCCTAGTAAAACGTTTTAATTAAGGAAAGGCATTTAGTTCCTACTCGTTATTTCTGGGAACGCTACCAGGGTTAGACATTTAACTTGTAAATGCCACATATTTTGTCAATCCTGCTCGGTCTAATGAAGCCTATTTATTACTTCTACCCACAGACTGTCCCAGCTATGACAAGCCTGATGCTTCGAGTGGGTTATTTTGATTTCCAGCCCTCACTTTTGTTTAAAAACAAGGAGATGAGAGATCTGCTGGGCCTGGCACTAGAGTCCTTTGGGGTGGGCTGTCAGATGTCACTTGCAGAGCGGATGCAGGGATGATGCATCTCAGTCTAAGGAAAGCAAGAAATGTAAGACCACTTCCTAAAAACCTACCTGACACAGCCTGCCTTGGTAATTGCCTCCTGCGTGTGCCTGTGACTGCTGTCCCTGCCAGAGGCTGCCCTGTCACCACCCTGTGCCTTGCTGACTGCCTGGGCTTTCTACAAGGAGCTGACCCCAAAACTTGGTTCTCTGTAAGCAAAAATCAAGAGCTATCCCAAGGAACAGTGAGAAGAAATGCCTCAGCCTTTAAGCACTAAGGCGTCTGGAAGAGGACAGGTACACCGACCTGGTGGCTCAGGTGAAATTTCAAACCTCAGGCAAGAAATCATGCTGCGCTCCGAGGCACGCTGTGGAAGGGCTGCTGGAAGCAATCCGCTGTTGCAGCGTGGTTCTCTGCACCTCCTGAGGATGCCAAAGCTACAAAGGAGGGCTTTGTATTCCTGCACTGATGTCAGAGTTCAAAATTCTCAGTACCAAAGGGTTCAGACCTTTAATGTTATTTGATTAATTATAGGAAGCAGAAACATCTAGGCTTCTTTGTAGCATCTTCATGCTTTCTGAGTACAGTCTCTTCCATGCCAATTTCCTTTAACCTCTCTTTTTTCCCGCTGGAATCTCGTATCACAAATCTTTGTAGAAGGGAAACCAATTTTTTCATATTGATATTGCAAATCACGAAGGGTTTTTCAAAACTGATTTTTAATGCCATAGCTTTATGAAGCAGGTGACATGATGGTTTGCTCCCCCATCTCCTCAAGGCTGGGAAAGGGAATATCTGGAGATTAAATACTTGGTCTACAATGTGGGGTTTATGTAGGCAGTGAGAGGATTTGGATTCCACAATTTCCCCACTATTTCTAATGTGTTTAGCTGCATCACAACCAGGACAATACTTAAAGCTGGCAGATTTGGAAAAGAACATTTTGTATAAAAAGACTTTGCTGTCGCTGGGAAAAGAATGTCCTGAGGCTAAGAAACCCAAAACTGTCATTGGCAGCTGCTAGGTACTGAAGTATCAATGAGAAAAGGAGCAGGAGGTGGAGGGGGGAGTGAATAACACCTACTGCAAAAATAATCTATTGAAAGGACTGAAATATAAGAAAACTAGAAATTAGTTTTAAGGTGCAGAGATGACACCAAAATAGCAGAAAAGCTCACTCCTGAGTCAGAAGGCGATGGAGGGGGAGTGGGGCCCACCTGTCTCCGCATTAGTGGGGACTGCATGAAGAAGGACGGGGAGGATGGGTAATGCAGGAGTGATGCTGAAAGGAAAAGGCCTTGCAGCCCAAGGGCAGAGGCTGTACATTTCACTGGGCTGTACAGAATTAACTGCGAGTTAATTCTGCTTTGTTCTGATTTACATACAATGGCATTTAAAAGAGCGACGCATTCCCTGGACTGATGCTTGGAACCAAAGTTTTCTGCAGGGTATAGTAACTTCGAGGCCAGACAGCCGTGCTCTTTTCTTTTCTTCTGAGCTCAGTCTCTGGCAGAGCAAATATTGATTAGTTCATACGCTGTGGCCAACCCCAAGAGGGAGCACAGAGAGCTCCTCGGCAGAACATCCTGTAATCTGGTGGTTCATGCATTCCTGTGGATGATGGATGTTGAAAGCCTTTCAGGGAGAAAGGTTTCCTACACTTTGCAGATAAAAGGACAGGAGCAGCAGCAGCATCCATTGCTCTAGCTGCCTTTTGAAGGAAGGAACTGCCTCCTCCCTGCTAGAAGGAAAAGCCATGAATATTAAACACCAGGCGGCGAGTCCCGGAAGAATGCACTTAAATCCCAGAGGCACACTTTCCTGTCCATGGATTTTTTAATCTCATTATTATTTTGGTGTTGTTTTTTGTTTTGTTTTGTTTTGTTTTTTTCACAGGCTACTTAGGTATTCAGAGGGCTGCCAAACACAGGCTAGTTCTTCGGCATTTTATGGAGTGCTAAGTGTATATTTGATCCGAAAAATGCTCCGTGACACCAACAGCCTGCCAGCTCCGGCTGCTCCTGCCAGGCTGAGTAATGCTGAGTAATCCCGATATTAACAGCTGATGAAAAGAGGGGTCAAGAGTTCATTTGACCCAAGCTGGACTTCTAGATAAGCAAAGATAAATTGCCCAGCTCAATAGGTCGTTTACAAACTGGAACAGCTCCCTGTGTGGCAAGGACGTGCACACCGAGGCCATGAGCAGGAAATGGAGAGCAGGGTTTGTGCTAGGGGGGTACACAAATACAGTCTGTGGCTAGCTAAAAGGGAACAAAGCACAGCATTGCATGCAGAGGTAGCAGAAGCAAATATGCTTCAGATTCTGCCAGCCAGGCCCTGCTGGCTTTCAGAGGATCTGTCCTGGTGCTCCCCTTTGAGTAAGTCGTGGGTGTGTGGCTTTGCTATTTTCCTACTCCCAAATAAAGAGACAGCAATAGTTCTGCTATTGAATAGAGCCTTCAGATAGGAAATGCTCATTGTTTCTGGGTGAACGGAGAAAAAAATCAACATGCAGATGTCCCACAGTGATGCCGTGAGTTCTACCAGACAGTTATGTACCAGTTGTTATATACCACATGTAGTACTGAGTACTATAATCCTTCAAGCCCTTTTCTTTCTTTTTTTTTTTTTTGGCATTTTTTTTTTCAAAATTGAAGCAAGAAAAAAAAATCTAGAAAATTCTGATTTTGTACCTTATGCATATGAAGATACACGAAAATAATATCTTAAGAAATTTTAGGTGTTGCCCAAAATTGAAAGAAACACAGTATATAATGGAAGACTGAGGAGGACAAACCTTACTCCCTGTCCAGTCTTAAGAAGCTGCCTACAGATGAACCTGGGAGTCGTGTTTTGTGCCTTACTGACCTTGTAACTTGTTTCTGAGGAAAAGACCTTAATTTGTACATTGCTGGGTTTAAGTGATCGTATAGGTCCTGATGGTACGTGTAAAATCACAGAATCACAGAATAGTCTAGGTTGGAAGAGACCTCCAAGATCACCGAGTCCAACCTCCTACCTAACGCTAACAAATCTTCCACTAAACCATATCCCTAAGCTCTACATCTAAACATCTTTTAAAGACCTCCAGGGATGGTGATTCAACCACTTCCCTGGGCAGCCCATTCCAGTGGCTAACAAAAAGGGGTTGAATCAAAACTTTGGCCAGCTGGACACCATCGTGTACAAAGCATATCTGGTAGAGATGAAGGCTATAAGGAAGTGGCAATGAACAATGATGGCAGGTAGGGGCCTATTTTTTTGTTTGATCAAAAGAACAAGATCCTTTAAAGTTAAACTCGGTGGGAACACAGGGTGCTTCAGGTCTGCTACTGGTGGTTATTTTGACCCACAGGATAGTTCAGGTTGGTAAGGACCTCTGAGGGTCGTCTGCTCCAAACTCCAACTCCAGACAGAGCCAACTTCCAAGGCAGGTATGGCAGGGAGCCTGATTTATTTCTTGTTAGCACAGAGCCCGCCTAGAACTAGTAACACATTGCATTGGCAGCACCATCACGTTGTATTAGAGGTATAAACTGATGGTCTGAGTTGATGGTGTCACTGAAGACCCGGTGGCACTTTTTATGATGATATGCACACTGTTCTCCAGATCTTGCCTTCATCCAGAACTAGAGCTGGAAAAGATCCTGATGGGCTACTCGTTCATTTTCCCTGTCCTGAAGCAGGATCAACTAAACACAAATGTATTCCGACAGATATTTGTCTATCCTGTTCTAGAAATGTGCAGCAATAAAGATTCCACAAGCTCCATTCAAGTCCATCCAAAGGCCTAATTGCCATTAGCATTCATTAGGAAGGCTTGCTTCCCTATTATACCTTGCTGAAACTTAAGCTCCTGACTCATTTCATTTCCAGGGGACCTATAGAACTGTTCATTAACATCTTCTTCATGCCAGCCCATTGCACACTGGATGACTGCTTTCAGATCTCTCCTCAGCCTTCTCAAGATTAAATGACTTCAATTCTTTCAGTCTTTCCTCTCAGGTGAGGTTGTCTACACCTCTGATCACTCTTATTGCTCTCCTATGGATTGCATATGGATTCCTTTTGCTCCACATTTTTTTTCTGAGTAGTCTGAAAATTGTGCACAGCACTCAGCTGGGCCCTGGTTGGGGGTGAATAGAGTGGAGGGATTGATCATACCATTCTTGTTCACTATGCAAACACCAAAAAAAGACCCCGAGTATTTTCCTGAAGTTGATACCTACCAAGCTATTTTGCTCCCTACATTTTTTGGGAAAATGTTGCATGCATTTGGTAGCAGACTTATTCTTGCTTACATGTGAAGTTTTGCACTTATCCTCACTGAATTGCTTCATTTTATTAATTTTATGCTATTATGTTAAGATCCTCTTGAATAATAAACCTGTTGGCCAGAAGGAATTAAAATATTACTTAAATTCTATGAAAATAATATAAATAAGATCCAGAAGCTTCAAAGGGGAAAAAAAAAAAAAAAAAAGAGAGAGAGAGAGAGATGAATTAACCTGAAATGTTTGTTTTGTTGTGCAACTACAAGTACATTTGGGAACAATAAGTGGCCAAGATCAGAGGGTAAGGTGAATTACAGAGGTGCATACCAACCTGATTACGATGGAACAGAAGGTGTTAAGGGATGTGAAGAAAGCCAGGGAGAGGTTAAGGTTTAGATCACCTATGAGAATGAGTGAAAGAACTGAAAAAAAAATCAGCTCCATAAGAAAATTCCCGTGGATCACAAACCATAATACCAGAAGCAGCACAACTCAGCCAATCTGACTAAAGCACCGCATTTACAACACTTTTTTTAACCTCATCTGTGACCCACAGAGGCCCCAAGGGAAGCTGTTGACTTCTCGCAGCTCAAGTGTTACAAAAGCTCATTATATTTAAAGGAAAAACTCCCTGGGAAGCTTATTTAATTTAACATTACGGTTCAAGTGAATGGACGGGAAGATAAACAAAGATGGGGATTGCTGGCAGGCAAGTAGGGTGGCCTGGCTTTCAAACCACTGTGAATTTATTCAGTGTAAAGAAATAAAGTTCTTATAGATGTCCTTCATACGCAGTTTAGAACCACTCATGAATTTGAGCTGGCTTTGGGGACAGCTGAGTGTTAAGAAAAGAAGGGGAAAAACTTCTGGCAGAAGCCTTGAAGAGACTTGTGTTCGTCTCCCAACAAGATACCAGCAAGACATTTAGGATAAAGCAGCAATTAACTAATTTCTTGACTCAGCTGGCTGAATGGATCAGTGCAAGGAGGCCAAGGTAATACAGGGAGATCCTTAATTCCCCTCAGACTTACAGTAATTCAGAGCAGAAATGCAATGCAAGAGGTGGGAGCCACTTGTGGCGAGGATGGAGGCTGGTTCTCAGAAACATTTAAATACAGCTCTCAGTTTAACATAAAAATAGGAAAACAGGATTGTAACCTGATGCATGATGCTTTAGAATAACTAGAAAGTGAGAAATCAAGTGTGCATAGCAGATGAATCTTCCAAAAAAAAATTAAGGGGGAAAAATAAAGAGAATTTCCTCAGTCGATTTTTGATGCCATGGAAAAATTGGTTGTGAAATGAACAACTCCAGTAAAAACTGGGTAGTCAGAAAATAATCCCATAAATGCATAAATGCTATGCCAAATGGATGAAGGTGGCAAGCTGAGGGCATGAAGGTTGGAGGAAGAAAGCTATGCAACTTTAAAAAAATCTTTTGGGAAGTTAATAGAGTTTTACTACCGATAACAGTACCTGGGAAGTGCACGGGAAGGGTAAGCAGTGGATTAAAAGATCAGTGTAGATAGAAAAGGTGAGGAAGAAAGAATCTAAATATTAGCCATGTAATTAGCACCAAAAGGAGAAGGTGACATGGAAAAGCACACCAAATATCTGGAGAGCTCAGCTGGAAGGTGAAGCTCCAGAATTCAAAACCCAAGTCTGTACAACTGAGAGAGCAGAGAGGATAACAAATTACCTGGCTTTGCAGAGGGTAATAAATACACACTTGATAACACGAAAAGGCCTTACAAAAATGGGTGGTAGAAGTGCACTTCAGAGATGTCTGAAGAGAACAAGCTGATTGTAGGTTGCTGTTTTCAGTAGAAAAGAACCCATCAGGCTGTGAAAGATTCCCAGGAAAGCAAAGATAGCATATAATTGAAACTTATTTTTACCCCCAGACACACTCTACCTACTAAAACCATTGCAGAATGGTAGAAACGAGAAGTGATTCCTCTCCACTCCTTGAATGTTTCTGACAACCTGCTAATACCAAAAGGAAGTTTGCCAACCCAAAGTGAGCCCATGAGCCAGGAAATATAGTAAATGCTGGCACCGAACCAGCCAACACAGGTGGGAAGGAGGAATGAAATCCCCAAACATTTCTGGGGCTTCTTCTGGTGCAGCTCTGTCTACTTTAATGAGGTACAGCAGAGTAGCTGAAGGGAATCTCTGTTTTGTCTTGCAGCCAGATGACTGCCGCTGTTCAGCTGAAGAATGACAGAGGATCATAGGAGGCTTAAGTTGGATGAGACCTCAGGAGGTCTCTCGTCCAACCTCCTGCTCAAAGCAGGGTCACCAATGAGGACAAGACTGGATTATTCAGGGCTTTACCTAGTCGGGTTGTTAACAGAGAAGACAGAAGAGACATTTTAGGCCACTGAGGAAATACATCGGAAAGGCGTAATTCAACCTTCATCCCATTCCTTGGCCTTATTTTCAAGTCAGATTAAACAAGATCTAGCTCTGTGGACTCCCAAATATGAAATGAGTTTACCTTTTAGGGATTTTTCTTAATCATTACAAAGAATAAATGATGTCCTGGATACACTAGCAGATTCACCTTTTTAATCTATTCTCAGTTTTCAAAAAATATCTCAATATGCTTTTTTCCCCACATGTAAAAACTCTTGCTCACATAATATCTGAGACCAGTGTTTGAGCTATGGTTATTATCAAGTTGGGCCAACATTCAAGATCAGAGTGCCACTGTTCCACAGTGGTATGTGGACATAAAAAGATTCAAGGCCTGGGCAGATATGTATTGGTCATGCCACGGCCATGAAAATGCCAGCAAATAGCTCTGCTGTTACATTTCTCACAGACATTAAAGTGTTTTCAAATAGCGCTCCTTCCCCAGCAAACAAAAAGATTTGGAGAGGATTTCAGGGAAGATTTAGGCCACCAAAGACAAAACTGTGACTGAAGCCAAAGATATAAAGCAATTCCAATAGGGTTCTTGTCATGTTCAGAGAATAAATTAGGGAAATTTCCACCCATCGAAGCTACGCCAAGCCAGCTATTCCCCTCTCCCCATCATTTCTATGATGCTTCTCACACTCCTTGATCAGTGCTTCTGTAGGGTTCTGTATTTCAAACAGAAGCTCTGTTTGTTGCTCTCCCAGTTCCATTTCAGAGGTTGTGAGAAACAGGGAGCCATTCTAGAGGTCAAATTGAGAGTTTTAAGGGTTGGAAAGGGGCTCTTATGATTGCTCCTGCTCCAGCCTACCCTTGCTTTAAAGTTCCCTTCTTGCCAAACCAAAACAACCTGAAAAGGTCATCATTTATTATGATAAAGGTTCACTGGTGTGAAATTATTGTGCCACCCAAAAGGAATTCCTGGCAATCATCAAATACAGAACATTTTCACCTGTATTTGTTTGGGAGGAAATCTGTGGTCAGGACTGGCCTTGCTTCCTTATAATGGCTCTTTAGATTCAGGCTTGCTGCAGGGTAGCCTGCTAAAGGCCTGGAAAAACTGTACTGATATGAATTTATAGCAATACGTAGGTCAGCACAAGTGGTGTAAAACTGATGCCTTGTCCAGAGGACCTTCTTGGGAAACTAATAGCAAACACTAGAAATACTTCTGCTTTTCCACAATTTGAAAAACACAACTGTTTCAAAAGCCTACTTTCAGTGCAGGAGGGAAGGCAGCAAGAATGGATGGCAAAGTCAAAGCAGTTGTCCCAGACAGTCAGCACTCTTCTCGATATCTGGGATTTTATCCGCTAAAAACTGATCCAGTCAGGAGCTTTGAGGCCCACTTCAGTGAGTTCTGGGAGATCTAATAACCCACAAAATCTGTACCTTAACACAGCAGAACAGGGCAGATAGTGAGGACTAGGTACCATCTGGCTCTTCATGGAGAACAGAACAAAAGATTGAAGAACACATCCCGGTAGTTATAATGTTTCATAGTTCATCTGATGATGATTACATGTACAACATCAAAGAGCTCTGGTCTCCACCTAGCTACACAAGAAATCTCTCTATGCTAATTCACTCACAGCCTACATCTGAAAGAAAACACAGTTTCATTACTGGAGAATCTGGAGTACTAGAAAGAGATCTTGAGTTCATGGCATGCAAGTTGTGGGGACACAAACTGCACTAGGTCTTGAGACCTTGGCCTTGAACAATCCCCCAGACTTGTATCCGTTTGCCTTTTGCCCTCACCTCAGTGTATGCAAAGTGAGCCCTCAGGTGTGTGTGATAAAGCAGTGCCCTTATAGGTTGGTTGTCTTCCTTTTTGGAAATGCAAAAAGGAATGAAAAATTGTGAAGGCAAAAGGGCGACCCTGTAGCCCAGAGGAGATCACAAGCACTCTCCAGGACACAAGGTGAACAAAATATTAACTTCACCCACTGTATGACAACCTGTATAAAGAGCATGTCTCTGGGAAAGTGTGACTGACGTTCTTTTGTGAATGGCTGTGTCTGAAAATTTGTTCCATATGTTCTATATAGCTCCATATTTGCTCAGACGTTAATCCACAGGTCAGGATCAAGGTTCCTTATGTTCTTAAGTGTGTATTTGTTTTTCATTAGGCTAAGGGGTAAGCCTCATGTTCTTCAGGACTTGAAAAAATACATTATCTACTTAAACTATGCATCCTAAGAAACATATACAAGTTGGAAATCAGTGGGGAAAAAAAAATGTTGACAGTAGTAAGGTTAGTGCTGTAGCATTTTGTTATTTTGTTATATGTGTTATTTTGAGAAGGAAGCCTTACTAAGTACAGGAATGCAGGCCTCCTGAAAACAGTAGATTTTCAAGGGGAGTGAAACATGAGGGAGTAGAACATTTCGCACCAATGCTAAGCCAGTGAACACAGAAAGCTTGAAAATTCCTTTTGTAATTGTGTGTGTGTTGTGTGGAAACCCACCAAAATAAGCTAGTTAACTTAGTTTAACAAGTTCAAAACATTTATATTGATATTCATATAAATATCTGAACAGGCAAAGATGTAAAGAGGTAAATAAACAGGCAAAGAAAATTCATACAACCTCTTCTCTGTTGGAAAGGTGGAATCAGCCCCCCTGCTCGCCTGACTCGACGCAGTGTCACAGCTGCGCAGGCTGGACCCCCCAGCCAAGGAGCTGACCCACAATTAATATGCAGAAGGCTCTGACTTTGCTTCCATCACCACCACTACTTCTATAACTATAAGAATCAATTTTTAGAAAAAGCTAACTCATTTCAGCTGACATACGATTAATATGCAACATGAGAAAATGTTGTTTAATAGTTTAATGCCTTTAAGCATAATGCAAAATTCTTTAAGGATACAAATTAAACTGCTGCAAATTCTCTGTAAATATGCACGTTTAAAATTTAAATTATATTACTTTGATCATTTGAGGTCTAATGCTGAAAGGTACTGAACATCTTGTAAAAGTTTTGTGCTTGACTTCAACTTCTAAATAATTAGTAGACTTCGAGGATTGTTTCTTTTTCTACTATCATGGAGGCAGAATTTGGCACCCAGTAATGTTTTATAAAACAAACTTCTTTAAAGAATAAACTCTACGGAATAAACTCTACAGAACACCAAAATATCAATAAGAAATCCAAGCATAAAAGTAAAAGTCTGAATCCTAAAAACCGTAAGTCTGAATCTCAAAATTTACCTAACCATACATCAGTCATAAAAATAGTAGATTAGACAAAACTATAATATTTCCTCAAAAGTAAGCTAAGGCTACTGTGTACAAATGGATTTTTAAATGAATTCAATTGGCAACAATCTGGCTATTTTAATGCAGTTAATGCAGTTTTTCTTTACTTGTTTTAACTCTAAAATCCTAAATACAAATTCAGGTAGAAACTCTCCATTTCTAAGGAACTCTTTTCTAAGTCTGTGGAAAACGACATTCAGTACACCAGCAGCTGCCGTCTACTCACAAAGTGTAAAATAAGCTGGACACAACAGTTGAGCAGCTGCTGATACAGTTCAAATAGTGTCTTTCTAACGCCAGATTAGAAGTATTTTTACACAATCACTTCACAAAATATGTAATATTAAAATCTAAACATCCATCTAACTCAAATACACTTGTCGCATTCCCAAAGGGTTAATATTGTCTTGCTTCGTTTCTTACATGTAGTAATTTAGCTCTGAACAAAAGCAGCTCCCTGCTGGTTACCTTGGCTAAAGGAAACACAATGAACTGGTAAAAACCAGTTTTATCTCACTGCTGTTGCCTAGGGCTACAGACAAAATGAAGTAAAAAAATTCACATGCAGAGTATTAGGTGCTTATGAAAGATCCAGCAGCGCTGTTGCCTAGTGATTCAGTGAGGAATCAGCATAGGCCAATGAGGTGTATGGGTACTGAATAACATCCCTATGACTGCTTTACATCTCCTGCAATTCTGCCATACACCCCCATGATTTCCCAGTGGTAAGAATCACTTTCAAGGGAACCTGTCAAAAAAAAAGAAAGAGAAAAATTGTTTTAAACAAACAAACACGGCATTTATAGCAAGATTACTATTTTTGCTTTTCCTTTTGGATGGTGATACTGTTCTAGATTACATGCCTATCCTGTGTGAAATGCTCTTCATATCTAGTAATAATTATAATTACAATTAAGATATCTTCACAATTAAGGTTATCCTTTAGTTTTGAGGATGCAAATATATGTTACTGAATTGCAAGGAACATGTTAATGTCCAAAGCAAAATTTATCTTACTATGCCTTTCAAAAGAACTACCAAAACCATAGCATTTATAATTCACAACTTTTTCAATAATGCATAAAGATACTGGGTTTTGTGGGGTTTTGTGGCTGCTTTTTTGTTGTTTGTTTTCTTTTCCTTTTTTTTTTTTACCATCCACTTTTCCAGTCCTGGGCTGTATTTGTTGTTGCTTTGGTTTTATTTCAGTTTGTTTTGCAGTTACCACTGCTCTGTTACACAGTAGATTTCCTGACATGAAAGCTGCCTCATTAGCAAGGACTACATTTTGGAAAAGAAGCTACTTCAAAGATAAAGGATCCTTTTCCTCAAAGAAGAAAAAGAAATCTCTCCCCATTAAGACGATATGTGTGTTCTACTTTAATGACATTTTTCTTCCCTATTAAAATATAATATTCATATTAACAGAGCATATAATACATATTTGGTTGAAGCAAGTGTACAGAGGGAAAGCAGAAGCATTTCAAAAAAAATCTTTTCATCTTCAACATCTCTAATCTTAAAAGACACATTTACTGTATAGAAGGATAAACAACGTGAACAAAAATACAGGCTTTTTTTAAAAGATAACTCTCAAATTCTTCACTGAGATCAAGCTGTTTGCACTTTATGTTTTGTATCTGGTCTCTGCCATTGATCCATTCTTGATGTTTCAGAGCAAGATGAAATATCTTCATGATGCATGTAGTCTTATGTGGAGAAGGAGTAAAAGTGTGTCATGACTCCAACAGTAGTTTACTCAGGAAAAGAAGACCAAAACAAGAGAAAAAAAAAATATACCTCCTAGTACTTCTACTGCCTTTAAAAATGTCCTAATCTTTCAAAGCCCCAGACAAGTATCTAATGTCCAAGGCTGTATTTCTTTTTACTATTAAAATGTAGTTGTCATTTAAGAGGGAATTGCTGTTCTTATAAGAATGACATATAGAATCCACTTGCTAAGGCATCTAGATGAATTAGTCAGTGCGTGATAGCAGACACTTCTGTCATGAAAAGACATTCTAGGACAGCATGTTACATTTTGTCCATGGGATAAAACGGAAGGACTCACTTCTGCCAGTTAGTGGCTAGTCTGAAATATGTAACACCAAAATGGTATTTTGCCTGTGTGCCTATGAGCACTCTCAGTATCGATGTAAATATTTCTCTTTCTTAGAAACCTATTAAATTGTTCATATTTTATTTTGTAGTCAGGCAAAGTATGAACGACGTTGTGTCTGACAATGTCCTCACAAAGGGTACGAACCTTACAGCAGCATGAGTGCCAGGTGTCTGCATGTTGTAACCATTTCTGAAATAAATAGAATAAACTTGTTTCTGTCCTCAAATCTTGTTCAGTAATGCTGGAGAATGAGTAATCTGGCAACACCAAGTACTCAATTTCTCAGGAAACAGGAAACCCTTGGACTATTGTTTGCTTATTCAGTTTAGGGATTCCCAGAGACTATATTCCTTAATGAAGCAAGAAAAGCCGAGTGATGGTCTAGCAGCAAAGTATACCAGTCTTGCAGAGATAAAAATATAATTATTTTATATAAGAATTACAAATAGATAAAATGGAAACATACATACAATAGTTGTCTAGTTTTCTACTTGGTTGTTATAGATGCTGTTCTGGTAAATGTTGGCCTTCAAACTGCGACCAGCAATTACGTCGTCTTTACATGTTTGGCTTCCGCTCAGAAATGTTAAAAAGATCAATTTTCTAAGTGAAAATTACTAAAGAAAGATCTTCGCAATAATTTTTCAGCAATAATAAATGCCTGGCACATTTTAGAAAGCCTGTTAAAGCACAATTTCTCATTCCACCACACCCATCAGAAATGTCATGGCATTAAATCAAAGGGATTTTGAAGTTACTGCACTTGTATAGGTAAGACAAAGTGTACTACAGTTACGCTTTACAAAATGGATTTTGAGTTTTTCTTTTTTTTTTTTTCCCTTAGAATTTTTATGGTGATTTTAAAAAGCCATTACCTGTAAATATGAAAATGAAGCTATTGAAGTGAAGGTTAGTGTAGTTGTCTCTATTCTTAATATGATGATAGCAACGAACAAAACTATATATGCCTGAGACAATAATGGAAATTCAGAATTGCCCCTACCTTTAGTGGTACTTCCAAGGCTGTAGTTTGCTGCAGGGATTCCATTGTTCTTTTTACCAATGCTGTAAGGCCAAAAAAGTTGAAAATATACAGCTTTATTTTCCAGTTAAAACTCTTATGTAGGAAAACAAACAAAGAAACAAACCATGCTTTATATTCCATTATATAATAGTTGCATTTCTACAAAAAAAATAAAAAAATAAAAAAAAATCTACTCATTTAAATTTATTGAGTTTTTTTTTTTTAAGTTAAATTTCATCTCTTGTGGAAGACTTCAATTCCTTATTTTAAATTGAAATTTAGGTGAAAGTTGGAGAATTATTTAACTTATATATTCCATGAACACAAAAGTAAAGCACTGATATACATTATAAAGAGGTACAGCTTGCCTGACTGCTGCATTTCTCAGCTTTCAAGTTCAGTACAAACAAAAATAACCTTCCCTGTGGGATAGTTGAGCTATCAAGAATCAAAACAATTGAACTTCAGTATGATTTACGTAACTTAACAACTCATCATGTCATAACCCCATGCTCACTATTACTGTGAAAAATGCCTCTATTATTATTCCAAATCAATCTTTTGGGACCTGTTTTGTCATCCTTGGTCAGGCCAATTAGTGTTTTGCTTGACAAAGATTTCTGCTGCAACAAAATGTGGTTCTAAAAAATATAATCAAAGAGAGATTCAGTGGGTAAATGGCTTTAAGAAGGAGGTAACTTTTGGCTAGTGAAAGTGAAAAGGGAATACCATGCAGCCCCAGTGAGAAACTTACTGAGCAAGCTCCATTGCTTTGACAGAATGGCTGCCTACATAATATATGTCATCGTGTGCCTCCCAGTACTGAGGAATAACAGAGCATGCAATATGTGGTGATAACTACTAGGCTGAAAACCACATGATTGCTTAGAAGTATTCTTTGAAATTATCCCTCGATGCACATCATGCTTCTCATGCAGCCGAGGTTAGATGTAAAGAAGCAATGAGAACTCCAAGAAGTAGCATATGGTTTATGCTCCGGTTGCTGTCGAAACCTTTTCTAATGATGCCAGCACTGAAGAGCAGTATGTGATGTTTTGTGTCACATCTGTGACACCGAGGATGGCTTGGTAATAATGAGGAGGATAACTAGCTTCTGCCTGAACAGAAGTGGAGTGCTTCTCCACTCTGTGCTGGCTCACTCAGACTTGGATGCTAATGAGCTGTCGTAAGGTTTTCCATGAAGTCCAAATTATGCAGTAACTCAAAAGATCAGTGACTGAAGTGCCAAGGCTGGGGAAAATGAGACATATGTTGACACATGTTGACACCTATAGAGTTGCTTCATATTGGATTTGAGGTAGTTTACGGTCCAGTGTAGGACACAGCATCATTTTTGGAGAGCAGAGACAAACATGACAATCACAACTTGTGAAAGCATAGGGAAGTGTTGGTCTAAATAATTATTCACTTAAAATTCGTTCCAAGTCAAGACGCCTATCAATACAGCAGTGTTGGACTGCCTCCATCTTGAGAAGCCCAGTCTGAATTTAAACAAGCTGCCAGCTCCAGGAGATCAGCAATGCAGACATCAGGGCACTGTGACCAAGCGGCGTGCCTTCAGAAGGCTAAATGGATTGCCAGGCAGTCCTTGGGTAAACAGTTTATCATCGGTAAGTCATGGCTATGACAGAACAAAGCTTTTGTGAGAGCACAGCTTCTGGATTCCGCTCTTACAGAATCACTCAGCTCTGTAGTGTTCCACCAAAGCACTTATGTACAATCTAAGGGCACACTCAACTCCGTACAACCTGGGTTTTTTGAGCTGTTAGATAAATAAATAGCAATAGACCATCAAGGCAATGGGAGGAACAGCCCCTTTAGATGAAAAGAGCTCCAATGGACAACAAAAGAGGGAGCGTGAGTCAGCAGCATTGATTCATGGGCTGAAAGATGTGATAAAATATGTGATGTATGATAAAAGGTGCTGCACGCATATGCACTGGATTAGAACAGTTTTCCCCAAAGATCTCTAGACCTCCAAATTTGACTAGTTCTCTCCCATATAACTGTTATCCCCCAAATGGGGTTCACATTGGCCCCAATGGTTGCAACACCGTTCTCTGTTGGTTCATACTTTTTGTTTTGGAGCATCTGGCATGACCAGAATTCTGTTGCATCCTTAACTATTCTTAATTATTAAAAGCATGGATTAATGTGACAACAAGAAGGTGAGCAAACCTAAGGTTCCTCATTCACTTTGATAACCCATTAACCACCTCCCTTGGATTTGTTCCATTTTCTTCCCCCCCCCCCCCCTTTTTTTTTTTCTGTGTCAGTTCAGCTCCCTGTTCTATTTCTTATGTCACACTGACTTCTCTGTCTCTTCCCAGAGTTTAGTGGGTGGCATGGTAAAACCATTCACTTCAAACAATCTGAAGCGGTTTCGACCGCATTTCAGCCTTTTGAAATCATATCTTTGAAAGTTTCCAAAAGATTTGCCTACACATATTTTACAGCAGATTTTGAACAAATAAATAAAGAAAGAAAATGATAACTGAAATTACAAGAAAAAGCAGCTGTATTACCATTCCTCTTCAATAGTCTCCTAAGACAGTAAACAGTGAAGAAGGAAGTGTTTAAATTAATGGCCGGTTTTGCACAAAATAAATAGGTAAACTGACTGAATACATCAAGGCTGGAAATTAAAAGTTCTAGATTTCAGAAAGACAAAATTCTGGAACAGTCTCCCAGTGGGAGTAATTTTTCATATGGAGATGATAATTTATAAAAGAGACCATATGGTGTGGTGATATGTAACCACAGGAGAGATCCCCTTTAGTCCTATGTACATAATGTCTGATTCTTCCTCTACACTCTCAGATCTCATGAAAAACTCTCCACTCTGAGTGCTCAAAATAAAGTATCCAGGCATACACAATTGTATTATATATACACAATTGTCTCATATACTTTACAGAACAAAAACACAATGTTTAAATAGATCTGTCTCTACCACCCCTAATTTTTTGTCTCTTTTTAAAGATTTACATTGGAGGCTTTTGGAGGAATGATTATTTATGTTCTGTCAAGTACCTAGAATATCTAGGGCACATTAATTATTAATTTTAAAACGTTCCTTTGCAGTCAGCCATATACTGCAGTGGCATCTGTTAAATGCTGTTCTCCCAACCTTTGCAACTTCTGTCTCAAACCCCATAGTCAGCAGTTATGGGATTTGTTGGTTATGCTCATTCTGGAAGGTTTTGTAAGTATGTCATTTAAAAATATTACACATATTTCATGTTTATTCCCCCAAAATTAATGACAGCAAAGTAAAGACATCACAGAGCTAAAATTGTAATACATATTAGATTCTTCTTCATTCTGGCCAGAATCAATGTGCTTATTGAAAGAGCTGTGAACAGGAGCAAAGAAAAGGCATGCGTGCCTGCTGTGGAACAAAAGCTTGTTTGTCTCTATCCAAGTGAAGACATTTTTCAGGCTCATTCACCTATGAAATTATGACTCCAGAAGCAAGTCAAAGCAGGCCAGACATATGATCTATGGAACAGGGATTTTTACAAATTAAAGGCTATCTAGAGGCATTTTAAGCACCAGTGTCGTTCCAGTTAGAAAACGGCAGCTCGGAGAACACAAAATGTCACTACCTTGTGATGACCAGTTCATTCTTTTGTTCTTCTGTTACCTGAATCCCTCTTTGAACATGTGCACTTTTTTCATGCAGCTGCCTCAGTATCCATTAAGTGGGAAAATGTAGCAGAAGAAAAATTTCATGGACTTTGAATCAGCCAAAATTTTCTACTGACAGTTTTTTTTTTTAATAAATCTAAGCTATTGTTCTTACATGGCAATAATCTTAACTGATCTTAATGCTAAGATAAGTGGGCTTAGTTTAATTTATTTTTTTTCCTAGATTGGTCCTTTTGGTGTTCTTATGCTTCCAGTAAGTATTTCAGCTGAAGTATTTTATACCCAGTAAAATCTGAAAAAAAATATTTAAAACCATATGCTTTACAGATATGAAATATAAGAAAGGATGCAGAGAAGAATTTCTTTACTTCTATCAATAATGTGTACCTATAAATGAGTTCTAAAAAAAAAAAAAAAACACTTTAAAAATTAATGCATTGTGATATTGAGCAGTACAACACAAGGTACTGGAATACATATATTTCCACAAAAATATGAAAAATACATTATTTCAGGTAGCAAGTGGCTTTCATTTAATTACACTTCTCACTGATGGATGCAATTAAGCAAGCATAGTGACAAGGAACATTCCACAGTAATCACCAGTGATGAATTTCACCTTTCAAATCCAACAGGTATATATGGAATATGTATCAGAAGCCAGATCTTACAGCTGTATTTATGTGTATTCTTGTCCCATAATAAATAAATAAATAAATAAAAATCTACATTTATCTGCCGCCAGGTGTATTCCCCCTTTTAGACGTCATGTATTCGTAATAATCCATGGGTAAATAGGCCTTTCTAACTGAGTGTGGAGTGGTAGCCTCAGAAATGGGTAATCTCCCACAAAAGGAAAAATTGGGTTCTGCAATGCCTGAACACTTTTCTGGAGTCCCTGTGAAGCCTCACAGTTTGATTTGAGCACCGTCTGTCTACCTGATTACACAGATTTCAGAACTCAGAGATGCTGAGCCCTCTCAGATCCAAGAGCCCAGTTTTTGCCATTCCCAAAATACCATCTCTCTTTCTGCTTCCTGGGTTGCTTGAAAGCTTGGGATGTGAGGAAGCCAGACAGGCAAGCTGGCTAGAAACCAGGCAGCTTATTGATGGTAAAACTGACAATCTTCTGTCAAAACCAAACCAATTGCTGCCAAATGTTTTGATTTGATCTTTCCAGGCACCCTCCAATAGAAAATGAAGATTTTAAAAAAGCTCTTTTGCTGTCCTTTTCTTGCCCTATTTAGGGAATTTAGAGAACCAAGTCAAAGAATATGCCATGTCTTTATTGAAAATTAGACAGTTCAGAGCAGCATGTACTTTATTGTATTTCAGTGCATATCAAAGCTTGGACACTCAAAGCTTCATTATAAACAGAGAATGTTTTGCCTTGTCCTGACAGAGTGAACAGTATGCTTGCAATGAAACTGTGGGTGCTCGAGTTTGTTTGAGGAAAGTATCCCCCCAATATACAGATAAAATCTAGCAATTTACATGCAGCATTTTGTGCAAAAATAGAGGTTATCAAAAAAAAGAGAGAGAGAGAGAGACACCTTATTGCTTGCCCCTTGTTTATCAAATTCAAAAGATTCAGAATAATCTGTTGGGCATAGTTTATTAGGTATGCCATAAACTGGATTTCTGTATGCTGAGAAGTACTGAAAAGTCTTATTCTGACCTATGAAGACTTAGCAGGAACAGAGAAAGCACTGGCATCATGATTGCTTGGTGGCAACACAGCCTGTACTCATATATTTGCTGCTGCTTTCCTGAAAAAGTAGATCAGAATCACGACTGGAATCAGAATGTCAATACTCTGAATACTAGGCCAGTGCTTTCTTGGATCACACTGATTGCAGGAGAATAACACACCACTGACCTGTGGTCGATTAAAGCCATCACACCCTGCTCTTTAGCTTTACCTTTATACCAAGCTTGGTGATTGTACAACTGAGATTTCTCTCTGGGTCATTAAGCCTCAGGGTGGGATCTGCAAGTCAGCAGATTCTATAATTGAAAGCTTCTGAATGGACAAAAAGCCCCATTAGATATGGAAAGATGAAGCTGACAGCTAAATAATATCAGCAAATAAAAATAAGAAGACTAAGGACTTCACGGAGAGAGGGAACTTTGGGTAATGGGAGGAAAATCATATCTGGACTTTGAAAGCACTGAAGTGAATTAGAAGCCCACATCCTTCTGACACTCCTCTTTAAACTCATACTAAATTTGTTACCTCAGTTAACAGCTCCTGAAATAACGAGAAAAGATTAGAAAAAAAGTCTTTCTATTTAGTTTCATCTGACAGGAATCTGGGTCACCTCCTCTCAGACTGCTCTGTAGTGTGAACCCAAACTGTTCACATCGTGGACTGGGGACAATAGGTAGGTTTGCTCCCTACTCATACTTCTCACTGGAAGCTACATGCTAAGTGAGATGCACCCTTCCTCTGCCTATTTGGGTCATGCAAAACCCTCGTTAATGACACTGAAGGAAGAGCCAGCTTCAGTCACTTTTAAGAGCACTATTAGTTCTTTTAGCAGCAGCAGAAGTAATCGCTGCTTAAAAAAAGGCAGCGTTCAATGTCTTCGGTTGGTCTTCAGTGTTCAGGAGAAGACATTTTATCACTCTTCTGAGGTACATTGAGTGTAGCTGAAAATTACTGTACTGCAGAATTTTCTTTTTCTCTTTGCCTTTTAGAGCAGAGTAGAGACAAATTTAAAAACCAATCTTCAATCAGTAGAATGAAACAAACCTCCATGTTGAATACGGAAGGCTTGGCAGCCTATGTTAAGAGCAAGGGTGGTTTCCAAGGTATCTCAGACCTCTAGACTATAGCACAAGTTGTTTAAATATAGCAGAGCAGTCAAGGATTTGGCAGCTGGGATCTGCTACATACTGAGAAGGGTATTTATGATGACCAGTGATTCCCAACCTCTGACTCCCACCGAGGTTCAAATTCAGCAGCAGCCAGTGCCTCTCTCAGATGAAACTACCCTCAGTCAGCTAACTAGTGTCATCTTGCATCTTTGAGGAATGGCATGTACTAGCTTCTGATGAGTTTCTCCCCATACACCAGAACTCTATTAAGGAGAATAAAAATGCAACACTATTTTCAAAAGATTGATACTTTCTAAAGAAAAACATTCTGCTGGTCATTTCATTCTTTTTGAAGTTTCTTACATGGTAATCTAGTGAGGGCTGATAAAACAAAGAGAGAGCTGATACCCAAGTCCATTTCCTAAAGGTCATGTTAGATACTTCAATTACGTTGGTAAAAATTTGAGTAGAACAATATATTTACACGGGAATTTGTTTTACATACTGCAGTTAGAGACACGCAGAATGGTTAAACTGCGTGGAGAGTAGACACATCTTGAGTATTTGAACTTGACTTACTGTGTTTTCAGGAAAAAAGACTCTAGTCATCATGTTTATATAATGGGATAGTTAATTATTGTTATTCATACAATGTCTAGATGCTTTTTGGGTATAATAATACCCAAATACATACTTTTTAATTAATGCAAGTTGATCACAGAAACATAGTATCATCAAGGTTGGAAAAGACCTTCAAGATCACCAAGTCCAACCATTAACCTGACCTACCAAGTCCCATCACTAAACCACATCACTCTTAATGCCATGTCAACACACCTCTTAAATACCTCCAAGGATGGAGACTCCACCACCAATGCCTGACCACCCTGTCCATGAATAAATTCTTCCTAATATTCAACCTAAACCTCTCCTGGCATAACCTGGGGATGTTTCTTTGTGTCCTATCACTTTTCACCTGAGAAGAGACCAACAACCTCGCTGCAGCCTTCTTTCAGATAGTTGTAGAGAGTGATGAAGTGCCCCCTCAGCCTCATTTTATCCTGATTTAACAACCCCAGTTCCCTTGGTTGCTCCTCATAAGTCTTGCTTTTTAGTCCCTTCACCAGCTTCATTGCTCATCCCTGTACATGCTTCGGCAACTCAATATCCTTCTTGTAGTGAGGGATCCAAGTCCTGCTGGCCATATTATTGCTGTTGCAGGCTAGGATGCCATTGGCCTTCTTGGCCACCTGGACATGCTGCTGGCTTATCTTCAGCCAGCTGTCAGCCAGCACCTCCAGGTCTTTTTCTGCTGGGCAACTTTCCAGCCACTCCTCCCAAGCCTACACTGCTGCATGGGGTTGTTAGGAACCAACTGCAGGACCTGGTACTTATCCATGTGATTGGACTCCACCCACCAACGTAGCTTATCCAGATCCACCTGCAAAGCCTTCCTTCAGGCAGAACAAGAGTCCCACCTAACTTGGTATCAGCCACAGGCTTACTGAGAGTGCATTTGAAGCCTTCATCAAGATCACTGATGAAAAATGTTAAACAAAACTGACTCCAATGTTGGTGTAAAATAAGAAAGTGAAAATAATTCTATGCTGTCTTACTGATCCCATTCAATATCCTATACTTCCAAACTCTGAAACTACAGGACTTTTAGACATTGGCCTTTTCTGAGTAGATACTGCAATCTCTGGTAAATTGTATAGTGCTTTTTTTCTTTTTCTTTTTTTTTCTTTTTCTTTTTTTTTTTTTAATTCAAACCAGATCTGAACACCTGTATTCAGAGGTCAAATATTAATATATGAAACTAAATCATTACAATGCCCTAATATATCAATTTAAATATTTCCCAGATTCTTTGTTTTGGTTAGATGGTGGTTTAATGTTCTCATTATGAACCAATACTCACAAGAGGAACATATGATGAAATGAGACAGATGGCAAATTGTACCATTTAAATGAATGCAACACAGGAAGTTGAAATTGTTATTTAGATACTTAGGTTATAATGCAATATATTTCTTATATTGGTTAGTTTAAAATATTCATGATCTTATGATAATTGTTTTAGCCAAAATATTGTTCAGCTTCAAACTAGACCAAAGTCTGTGAATTAACTTTTAGTACCTATAGTAATGACTCCACTACTTACTGGAGAAGCGACCCAACAGCCCCATATTTGTCCTCATTTGCTAGCTAAATTTGTACCAGATGCAGAGACAAACTCTAGCTTAGGAAATAATGTCTGGAAGTAAGCCAGACGAGCAGATTAAAATGTAGGAAGGAACTTTTACTAACTCTTAACCTTGAAAGTTCCACCATAAAGTTCTCTTCATATAAAAGAGCCATAAATTAACTTAGAAATTACCATACCTTACATTCTTACATTAAGATTTCATGCCTCTTTATGTAAAAGACCCCAGTGGTAAGTATTTAGGAAGTTACTTCCCAAGACATTATTTTCAAACTGGTTTATTTCCTTCTACAACCCTTGAAACCTTGGAGAAAGTATTATTGTTTACTTTTATGGTTATATGCTATATTAATTCTTGTCATCTAAGCAGTTGGACTAGATGATCTTTGAAGGTCCCTTTCAAATGAACTATTCTAGTCTAGTCTAGTCTAAGATACCTCAAGTTATTGTGGAAACAGAGAGACAGGGGGAAAGAGAAAAAAATATATATTTACCTGAAAATTCCCGGATTTGAGAATCTTCTACTTCAAACAACAACTCATCATGAATCTGAGCAATTAACCTGAAAACAAAACAAAACAAACAAACAAACAAAACAAACAAACAAACAAACAAACAAAGACTTTAGATAACATACATACGAAATTTCTAATAGTGCTTTCAGCTCATACCATCAACTAATTTTCAGGTGCACAATGGATACACTGAAATGAATATAAACATCTTAAGAAAATTAAAAAATCATTAATGGAGTTAAAAGGATTGCTCTTCCACATAGGCTGAAAAAATAAATGCCACGGTCTTAAACCAGAACTGTGCTTGCTAACTTGTAAATGCCATTCAGGGATTTGATGATGTGACAAGGTATTACTTAAAACTAATGGAAATTGAAGAAAATTGCAAGAAATAGGACAGGGCTTGCTTTGTTAATATAGCTTGTTTTTCTCAAGCTGAGTTGGAATAAAAGTGCAAGTCAATAGCAAGAGTATTGGCTCACTGGTATACCAATACTAACACCTAGTATAGGGTTGGCCAGTGACTTGAATCCTTTCCAAGAAATAATCCTTTCATGCAAATGCAAAATAAGTCTCCTCGTGCTGTAAACAAGTAGTTTGAAGAACAAAAACATAGGCATAAATACACAATCTGATCTGTAGCCTCTGCTATCAGGACACTTGTCTTCATAAGAAGAGCGTGTACAACTGAAAGAAGTAATATCTTAAAATCCATGCCACTACATGTACCTGAGATCTTGAGTTTTGTTTTTTTTCATTGTCTGTATTAGCTCTATATTGATCGGTCTCTTGCATATGGATTGTGTCTTAATTGTTCAGTGCTTACGGGAATAGCACCCTAAATTGTTGGTTTGGGTGTAAAAATATGATCACAGTGGAAAAAAGTAATGTTTTTGATTGGATCATGTCCAAGGCAGAACAGACATAATCTAGCACACAAAATCTTTGAGTGCAGTTCTCACGTAGAAAGGGAAACCAGTGTATATCTGATTAGACTGCATTCCTACTAGGTTTATTTTATTACTTCTTTAACTGTTGCAGCTGGGAGTCTAAGCCATGAAACTGTAACACCTATTTCTGAATTTTTTTGCAATTCATATATAAAATTTAAATTAAATATCCCCACTGTTGACATTTTTTTTTTAAAATACCTAGCAGTTATTCATTCTTTAGAAATGGCTGAAACATCAATATGGTTACTACTTATAACTTTCACAGCTTTCAGGAAAATAGCCTAAGATAGTTTCACACTGCCTTAAATTACAATGTGACATTGACTAACAGTGTGGTGAGCTCTAATAATAGATCTTAAATTATTAGTCACTTGCACCACAGTCAGAAGCAGAGTGAAGCAGATTAACATATTTCTAATAGGAAATGGGGACACGGGATACAAAAAGAAGTAGATGAAAAGACCAGGATCATCTATAGCAAGAGAATACAGTTACATGAAAAGTTCTAATTTCCAATGCAAGTAAATTAATTAAAGCAAGAGATTCCTCATAATCACTAAAGTGAAATGCAAAAAGACATAAATCAGACAGAACTGTGGACATTAAAACCTCTGAATATACTGTGATTCAATTGAATAAGTGAAAATAATTGCATTGATTAAACCAGTGTGATAAAAAATGTGATAGACCAGTTATTTGTATCAGAGTATCGTCTCATGACTTCAGTCAGAATTAGAGCCCCATTCTCTGAATATTTAGTAAAGAACTGTCCTTTCTTTGATGAATTTACAATATAAATCAAATATTTTATCATCAATTTATCAGGATTTAGTAACAGAGGAAGAAGTGGATTTTCAAAAGCACTCAGCATTGGATCAACTCCATGCTAGAAGTAAAGCTAAGCTCAGGAGGACCAGAGCTGGACCAGAGAGTAGTGTTCCCTTCAGTGAGTCAGAAAACCTATGAGAGCAATGTGAATTGAACCCAAATTTTCTGTCTGAACAGCACAATAGTCTTGACCCAGCTCTACGTGTTTATCTACTGAAAGCAGCACAGCTAGGGTCGCTTGATTCTCCATCAGAGCTAAAGACCCTATTTCTCAGTGCTTCTCACCCTCAGTTATCGGCTTGGTTACACTACCCACAGCTATCTGAGTAACTGCACAACACTGCAGAATTACATCTACCCAGTCTTAATTATCTACTGCTTCATCAGAGGTTCAGGACAATATTCTGTCTGCTAAACTAGAACAGAACTAGAAGTCAGCATCGTTGGTCCCTTTCTAGCTTTGTTACTCTCCTGCTAAGCAATGTGCATTCATTTAGAAAATAGGGATGGTGTCTATCACAGACATGTGAGATCTAACAAAAAAGTATTTCTAACATTTACGTTTTAATTAATGCTAAACATGATTTCCCAGCTTGATGCCGAGAAATGGACTAGTATCAACTATTCCCTTCTTAATTTTCATCATACATTTTTTTGATGTTCTCTTTATCTTGTCCCTCTCACATCAGCATCACAGGTTATCCTTTGGGAGGTTTATATAGTACAAGGTCATTTGTATTTTTTCATTTTTGTTAAAGTAGTGACACTCATGCAGTACGCAGTTCCACAGAACAAAGCACTCAATTTGACATCAATACAGGTGAATAAAAATCAAAGTAATTTTTATGTTTAAAATGCATAGCTTTTACCATTCCGGTGTGTGCATACACCTGTTGCACAACTTGAATGAAAAAGTTTGGAAAAAAAATACACTTTTGTTTAATAGCTTAACAGAGTGATCAGCACTTTGATGGAATATTTAAATAGAAAACTCCTCCCATTATTGCTTGCTAAAAAGTATGGTAAACTGAATTACAGACTGCAAACCAAGCAGAGACTAGCATTTTTATAAATCTGCAGATGATAAGAATGCCTTTGATTTACAAGTTAATATTTTCTCAATTATTTTCACAATATTCACCGATGCTTAGTACACATCCTTCCTGAAATCATGCTGCACTACAGAATTTTAACAAGAAAATCTTCTTAATTCTCTTTAATACTACATTCTTCCATTTTCCCATGAAGCAACAGACATTAAACTCAGATCTTCAGTGGACCCACCCAGTCATCATTACTATATCATAATCATATAATTGATCCAATATATATGACAAAACAAATTAAACTATCATCAAAATATTTTTTTTCATAATCTTCTACTGATGAGACCATATTGCCTCCCTAAGGTTTAATTTTTCATTGTACCAAGCCAGTTTGTTTTCTATTATAAGAACAGATGAGGGTTTTGTTTGTTATTGTAAGGCAATATATTCCAGATATGGACATCTCTGATCAATAAAGTGCAAAACTGCAAGCTTTTCCATGACTACTTCAAATGTGTTGCCTAGAAATAAGCACACTATTGAACTGACTTCATCAAAACAGCTATTACCTTATTGGTGAGCAATTGTATTTCTTCACCATTAAAGGAAACAACATTTTCTCTAAACTGCAAATGAGAGTTCTGTGGTGTGACATGCTGCAGATGCTATTGTAGGAATATATGAGTATCATGTAGAAGATGCCAGTGGTAGGACAGGAGAAAAACAAAACAAACAAACAAACAAACAAACAAAAAACAACCAAACCCTCTTCCTAGTAGTTTTTCTCAGTTTTTTTTTTTAAAAAAAAAAAAAACAGTTATGTGCAGTGTTTCAGGCCATTACAATGTTCCAAGAGATACTCAAACTACTTACTCATCCTATAGTCAAGGGACAAAGTCACTTACTTGTTTTGAGCAGACTTCTTGAAAACCTCATCTCCGTGCATTGACTTTGTGGGACTACAACCCCCTAAAACAGCTACCTACATCAGATACCTGAAGTCGGACAGGGAGAATAGCCCACTGTACAATTTTCTGATACGTTTTTGTATCATGAGGGAAATCTTTATTGCTGTTAACAACATTTCCAGATCATAACATGGTCTAGTTTTCCAGATGGGTCTAAATGAAGATAAGAGAAAAAATAAAACACCAATGAATTCCTACAAGCAAATTGTAGGTTAATTTACTCCATGATTTGGAAGCAGGCAATCTGGACCCATCACATACCAGTTCCAGACCACTTAAAACACACCTCAGTTATGACAGCTGTCTCTATTTTCATCCTCCTCCAGAGCCCCTGAACACTCCCACGGGAGGTCTCACTAATTACCGGCAGCGTGAAGGAGGAGAATCAGACAGATTACACCACAGGTGTAAGGTGCTGAGTAGTGGCTTAAAACTTATCTGAGAGGAGCTCAAATATTACATTGATGTGGCTGGCTTAAGAGTTTGAACAAAAAATAAAATAAAACGAGGTTTAAAATTGGGTAAGTGGGAAAGCCTTAAGTAAGAGGGTCTGATTGTCATGCATAATAAGGAATTAAGGGCACTTTATTATGACTAAGAACAAGGCTGAGGAGCCCAATGTGGTTAAGTTATTTAATAATTATTTAATGTTTATCTATTTAAAATAGTTTAAGATCTATGTCCTGGTGCTTAAAGTTTTCTACTGGTTAGCTCTACATCTTCAGAAAAAAACATGTCGTGGCACCACCAGGTAGTTTGATCTTCAGCTAGGGTACTCCAGTGCAAAACTTCCATTAAACATTACATATTTTATATCTAATTTGAAGGCATGTTGACAATTAATTCATAACTGGAGAACAGATTTCCTAAAACCAAAGGATTCTTTTTGGAGAATGTGCAAAAAAAATATTCTTTATTTGAAATCCACCATAGCTTTTGTGTCTAAGTAAAAATCTAGCTAAATTTTTGCAAATTTCTGTAAAGCATTACCTAAGAACATAAAAAAGTTAATAATTAAGCTTTTATACAGTAGAAAATGTAAAAACGTTAAAAGCTACTAAAAGCACACTGCTTCAGAAAAGGAGTTAATGATCACTTCGCAGCACAACACATTTAGAAATTCTTTAAAAGAATCAGTCCTTTTCTAGTCTCATAGTTTTCTTATTTATAAAAGCACCGTCCCTGAACATTAAACTTCATACGATTTTCTGATACAACAGTATCAGCTTTTATATCCCAAAGATTACTAACTTTGTCATCCTAGGTTGTCCTCTTTTTTATGAATAAAATCATCATCCAACTAATAAAATGGCATCTTTTCATTTTGAATGTGAAATTCCTAAGTGCATAATGGGAGCCTATAGAATTGCTCAGCATGAGGGTACGTGGTTAAAAACTTCACATACAAAGCTGTATCATTATATACAACGAGAAGTTAAAAAAAAATCCAAAAGAGCATAAAAGCTGTTAAGTGGATAGAAAAACAAACAAAAAAACTAAGATATTTAAAATGAGATAAATGGGAGAATATGAAAAAATGAAAATATAGTAACAAATTGAAAGATATTTTATGCCCAGTAACTGAAGAATAAGAACTTAATGACTTTAAATTTGAAAAATTTATATTTATTAAATTCATATTTGATTAAACAGAATATTAGATTACAAGGCGTATAATTAAACACCTTGCCAGAAAATGCCAGAGCTCATGTAACGAGCACCTTTATGGATCTCAAGAACATTTAGAATTGATGACATACAATGACTTTGAGGAAAGACTTAAATCTTCTGTTTCAGAACCTTGACTCATCCCCACCATTGCAGCAAGATGAGAATTTGCAGACAGACAGGCTATCCCTACTAAAAATCTTACACCTTCCTCCTGAAGCATCTGCTACTGGCCACACTCTGTGATAATGGACCAGATGGAAGTTGGATCCAACTCTCTTAGAAATCTCTATGATCCCTACAATAAAAATGTATTTTTTTTCTAATAATACAAATACTACATGCTATTTAATTGCTGCACAGTTTCCCCACAAAAGTACATGGATTCAAGTGGAAAGAATGCTTATTAAATTGTCATGTAAATAAGGAACAAGGTTAAGATAATTTTGTAACATTTTGTAGATTTTTTAGGTTTCTTCTGAAGCTGCATCTATAAGGATTTCTAATGCAGTTGTATAAGAGCTATAACTTAAAATATATCATGCCTGCATAGGTGTTACCTGAGTAAACTCTAAGATACTTCTTTCAGTGTTCTCCTAATGAAGACCAAGACATGTTGACATTCTAGCATTTTAACTACAAAAATTCAGCTAACTTGTGAAATTTGTTTTCTCAGCAGCAACATCATGAAGAGCAGGAAGCTGAACAGATGGTTAATTAAAGAGAACAGAATTTTCATATGTAACCAAAGTGTTTTAAAACATACCAGTTTAAAAGGTGACCTACAAAAAGCTTTTATAAACTAGAAGTATTTAATTGTGTTGAACGACCCACATAAAGGAACACTTAAGTGCCTGCTACATCATGTATGTCCTTTTTGGCTGTGATATTTAAGCATATTAAATATATTGAGCTCTTCCTATAAAGAATAAATCACTCTGACTTGTTCTGGCTTACTCTGTATGAAGTGCTCAGGTTAAGAGTTCACCATCTTGAAGATACATGCAAAATACTTTGGTGGATGCTTGAGGAAAGCAATGATTTTGCTAGGCCACAGCACACCTAGAAAGACAATGTTATTTGGCTGCTTGGGAAGCAAAGAGTTACAAACTGGATGGGGACAGCAGCTATAGAGAGATCCCACTAATTTCTGGAACAGCCATATGATCTAGGATGTTTCCTTCAACCGAAGCTGAAGCATATGTCTGTGAAACAAATCTTACTCTCCTCTCAAGCAGAATCAAAACCTTTGTCTTTTCCTTAATTCTGTTTCTCCAGTATTAGGCTAAGGATGACACTCTTGCAAGAGTTAATACTTTAGAGCAGATCTGTGACCATATATTGGGAATAATGCGGGAGAGAACGCGCATTTACTGAAAATCCTGGGTAACAGCTACAGAAGGAACATGAGTAAAAACAGTTCTTTAATTCCTTAAGAAACAGATAGAGGGACATAAATGTACGCCCAGAACTAAAGAAAACCATCCTACACACAGCAGCAGCACCAAGCAGTTCACAGAGTGCCTTTGAAGCTCTGATATGATCAAGAAGTCGTTTTTACCAGTATGCCCTTTTGAGGAAATGTAACTCAGGAAATTTCCTGAGGAAATGTAACCAGTTAATGAAGTACTAGTGCTTGAATTCCTGTGCACCTTATAAAATGTGTCAAGGCTCTTGTGTGTAACTAAAACTGGAGCCATTTCCAGTAAGTGAATCATTTGTGACTTACCACTGATTTTTATCAGAAAACAAACAAACAAAACAAAAACAAAACAAAACAAAACAAAGTCACATAATACAGAGCTTGTTCCTGGGATAGTTAGGGTTCTCTCTTACTACTTTAGCATTTGGGACCAAGAAAAGAGGTTTGTGTCTTTCCCTCTTATTGACAAGGCCCCTACTTTTCAAATCATTCACTTATATCTGGCCTGGTGCTGAACCTGTCTCTTTAACCAGGCTCTGGACATGCTGAGAAGTAAAGCTGCTTGCTTGTGGCACAGATCCAGTGCTGTAGGAACAATAAATTGGGAAGAAAGCAGAATTGCTGGATTCAAGCCAAATTACTCAATAGTTCTGTAGACGTGTTAAATTTAATTTGCATGTTGTTAGGATATTATCATCTTTAATGGCTAAAAGCTTTCTGAGAAGTCCATACAGTGCCAGATTGACTTTGGGTAATATCAGTCTATCTTCAGCTTACCGAGTGATAATTTTTACAAAAATCGGTGCAGGCAGCAGTTCTTCCTTAAGTTGCCAGCACCCTTCTTCCACGCCAAGTTTCCATGTATCTGCCACTGTAATGATGTTTTAAACACTGAAAATAACTACGAATGTCAATCAGAGCTCGCTGAGTACTCTCATACATTCCACAAATCTTTCTTTAAGCTGCTACTATGTGCCTTGATCTGACTTCAGAAGTTTCTTTGTTATCATCTGCCTGCAGGAAACATTCTGTGGAAGTTCTGTGAATTGCATCAGACAGGTAAAAGCTGGCACCTGAATAATTTATGTCAGCAGCATATTTTCAGTAAGTAACTTGGCCATCAGCTGCAGAGCAGCATCTTAACAAAGATCTAGATGATATGGAAGCAGTCTGAAGAAATAATTCTGATTATTCATCAGTACCACACAAAATGCACACATTAACACCGATGCTGGCAGTTAACCCATACTAATACCAGTTTTTTATCATAGGGATTGCATTTAATGCTTCTTTCCCCCATTTCTATACAATTATTTCCAGTAACTTTTTTTTTTTTTTTAATTGTCAACAGCATAAATTGCTAGGCTGGCATTTGAATTAAAAGGTGGACAAAGACAAAGAGAAAAATGAGACTGCCAGTTGTCAGAGCAGCCACTGATCAGTCACAGTGGAGCATACTGCTCCTTCACAAGGGCCTCACATATTCAGCTTCATGAAAGTATAACTTGATTACCTTTCTCTGATTGTCAAACAGGATTATTTATGTGCAAACAATATTTGAAGATGTAATGATTACTAGGCATACAAAAATGAAGCTATATACTGTTCAGTCAGAGCTTGCTCACATCACAACAGTTTACAATATATGTGAGTACAATGCTGTTGATGAAGGAGACTGTAAACATAACCATAAACTAACAATAAAAACCATAAGACCTTGTCTAGAATGCAATTTTATCATTATTATTATTATTTTTTCTAAAGTAGAGAAGACAAAATGTCAAGTGTTAGACACTATTTGGCGATGCCTTATAGGATATACTGTATCCCAGTGTAAATAAGGAGCTCATAATTTCTACTAAAGCATGTATCAATGACATTTCTCTTTGATATGTTGTTCAAAGTGAAAATCCTGATTCTAAAATTAGAAATTCTAATAGGGAAAAAAATACTTGCAAGGGGGTAAGACTGAAGAAAAGATAGTAGTGCTCTGTCTTTGGAATTAATACGATCTCATGTGATGATAATAGGACACTGATTATATTTATCATTTTGGAAGAGCTACTGTGCATTCCTACTGTTACAACAACAGCACCACTTCCTTTTAACAATATTTTTCAAAGTGCTTTACAAAGGATGTTAGGATCATTATCTTGACTTTACTGACAAGAAAATCAAGAAACAGACCACTGAAATAATATCTAGCTGAACATCACCTGACAGACAAGTGACTGAGTGGAAACACGAATTTTCAAGTTCCAGTAGCATATTCTGACAAGCATCACTGCAGTGATGCTTTCAAATGCCCAAGCCACCTTCTAACCAGGTGAGTGATCACAGAATTTACAAAGGCACTGACTGTGCTTTTCTGACAAGCCTGGCTGAGTACCTACTAAATATTACAGCAAGAAGCCATTCATAACTATTAAAAGGCTCTCCTTTAGCAAAACCATCCAGTTGTTAGTGGCTGGCAGGAGTTCAAAATTCCAGTTTAAAACCATCTGTCTCTTTTAATTGACTTTACTGTCTTGGTCTTTCCCAGCTGTGGTACTTAAGATAGGAATAAGAAGCATAGGCAGCAATTCTTCTATTATGTCTGGTCTAACACTTCCCCAACACTTTCACACCACAAGGAACGCTTGTAGAAGTTCAGTACTCCCCCATGTCTGTTGCCTCCTTAGCTTTCTGATGACTCTACATCTTTAGAAGAAAAAAGTCTTTCGACTTTTGAGAGAGGGCAACTCAAGTAAAATTTTCTGTTGAGAGAACAAACATCCACAAGCTCTACCAGACAAGGCATTAATCACAAAAACCTTTGGCTTTCTCAGAATTACAACAGCCAGTTATTGAACCTAAATGTCTGTATTAGGTAGGGACTGAGGAAGGGAATATATTCTTGCCCTCTCACCACCTCTACTTGCCTCCTCCATTAAAGACTGTTGGCCAACTGTCAGAGAAGACAGCTGTTCTGTGGCTAATTTAACTCAAAGTTACACCTGCTAAAGACATTTTCAACCAGGCCACAGCTGCCAGATTCAGGCCTCCTCGTACAACTCAGGCAGCAGAAAGAATTACAATCAGCACAGAGAATCTGTCCCCAAATTAACAACACAATATATTATAGTATGTCATCCAAAATTTAATGCATAAAGGTATCATTGTCTGCCTGTATGGAGTATCTCTGCCAAAGAACAATCTTCCATTTCAGATTTAGAGTAGATGGAGATTTATTATTTTTCTTTGGTAATTGTTCAGTGGCATTTTTCTCATAAGGTTGCAAGAACACTGAAGAGCATTACTCAGAACAAGGGGTTTTTTGGTTGGTTGGATTTTTTTTATTTTTTTTTATTTTATTTTTTATTTTTGCCTTTGGAGTGACTCTAACTTTGAATCCGACACATACAATTTAAATTTTTAATTAGAAATTACATTTTGGAACAGTACTTTGATCAAATCAGACAGCACTGCTGTGCGTACATGATACCCACACACAAACACACACTATTTATAGTCTCAGTATATATTCTATAGTTTATCTTATGTAACTATATACACAAGGGCTATGAACGAGTACAGATATCAAATAACCTTTTTTTTTCCTTTTTTTTTTTTTAATAAAAGAAAAAACAACTACACACAAATTAAAAAATTCTCATTTATTTTTTTTGAGCACTGGTTTCCTGTTTTGTTTTTTTTTTTTTTTTTTTTTTTTTTTTTTTTTTTTTTCCAGCCCATTGAATGTTCAATTACCATTGTACAATACACTCAAAATACAGGAAGGATATGATCAGTGGGCTCGATTTCAAAGATGCGGAACTTCCACTGAAGAACTACCACTGAACTAGATCTGACTGAATTTAAATGGCCCCAAGGCACTTCATCGCCTTGAGATATATTTACAGATTCAGCCATTTAAGCAGAAAGATGTAACTTTGAACATATGAAACCATCCCACAAGTCCTTGCTTGTTTCAAAAGCATCCACAGTATTTCTACAGCCGTTTAAAATGCCAGAAACCCATTCAACAATTTTTGTGTTAAAATCAGTTTTGCAGTCATTCATTACTAACCTGGCTGTTAAAGTTGGAGAAGTGACAACAGAGGTAAAAATCTCAACCATAGCCATTTTACAAAGGTCAGCTGCAGATCCTGTGAAAGAGAGTGACCTGGTTTTAATTTAAAGCATGCAAAATGGAAAAGTTGTGCTTAGAACTATGGCACAGGAATGAAACACATTGGAAGGTTATGAATTACAAGAATTTGCAAAACTAGCAGATTCAGTTGATGTAGCATGTAAAACAGATCACAAGATTAATAAAAAACTAATAGATGCATGTTAAATAAAACAGAAAATAATAATATTAAATTATATGCTAACTAAAGGCGAATTTGAATCTCCTGGCCATGAGCTGAGAAATTCTTCCTATTAAAGAAAAGAGTCTGAAATCATCTAACTCTAAATTGGAATTAAAATTTACCTATAAATGAATTAAAATTTAATGTCATAAAAGATTAGAACATTGTTTCAGGGACACATTTTCATTTGGTAACTTAATTTATGCTTTTTCATATCTCCATGGGTTTGTGACGGATATTCATTACATCACAGTGTTAAGAGCAGTGCTGCATAAACAGTGTCGTGTTATATAATGAATTCTGCATTTCTAGGGACAAGAAAAAGGATGATTCCCCAGGCCTGCAGTTTGGTGAAAGGGTCTGTTTTGAACCATGCAACAGGGTTTTAATGAATTTTTATATAAAGAATTATCAGATGAAATACAGAAACCGTCCTTTAACTAAGGACTGGAAACTGTAATTCTCCTTTCTCCATCAGATATCCTAAATGTACCAAACCATATGCATGCTCCTTTCTGCACCCCATAACTCAGTGAATCTTGAATTCTTTCTTCCAAATTGTCCAACTTCCAGAGATAAAGACTAGCAAGGTTAGGCAAATGGCAAGGGTACTCTCCTGGGAGCTAAGAGAGTATCTAAGAGATTGAGGAGATCATTATCTCTCAATGACCCAAGAGGGGAAAGACTTCACCTCTTCTTTATTCATGGCTTTCTGTGACAAACTGCCTCCTCTGAGTCCCATACTGAGACTCCGCCTTGACGACTTTGCCACAGCTGTGTAACTGCTATAGAACATCTTAGGAAAAGTATTTTGATTATTTTTTTCTGACCAGTTCTGTAGTCCTTTTTGAAAATACTCCTTACTGTTAAAACAATAAAATAAAATAATAGACTAGATACTTGTGGATGTAGTTCCATTATTTCAGTGTATTTGGAACTTGCCAAACAGCAAGATCCCAGAGTAGAATTATTTCAAATAAATGTAACATTTTCCATGATATATATCTTAATTAAATACATGTTCTTCTCTATTCAGCCAGCTAGATTTGAAATATAACTGATGAATAGTATGCTGTACATTGGTAAAGATTATTGTACAGGAATCTTCAATAAGAGAAAAAACACTAAGAATGAACTGTGGCAAATATTGTTGTAGGAAGTTAAAGCTGTAACTCTGTACGTTCCTCTCAATATTGAGATGCATAAAACATCTTCTGCTATGTTTTTGCTACCATATGCAAAATGCAAACTACTTATAATAATTAGATTATATATAAATATAAAACACATTATACGCAGTTTACTATGCTAACAACGTAACAAAATGTTTTAGCATAATTTTGTAAGTTTTTACAGTCTTTTAATACTATCTCACAGCTGAAATGCTGCAATTGAATAATTATTGTAGTCTAGAAGGAATTTTTTAATAACATTTAGGAATACGGAATATGTTAAAGTTTTTCATACTTGTTTCACCCTACCTTCCAGTATTAGATGTTTTGAATAATAGACACACTATTTTTCATCAGATTTGTCTTCCAGAATGATTTGAACCGACAATGAAATATGTTAATCTTATTAGTGTATGTCTTGATACATACAAATGAGAATTTCGTGGACAGTCCTGTGGCGGCTTTGCCTCAGCTCCAGGCTCTTTGGACAGATGGACACAAGAAAGTGCTGCTCAGAGGGCCTTGTAGCTTTATTAATGCTACACTGTACACTCAGCAGGACTCGGTCTATTAGCTCAAGCACTGTGCCTTCAGCTGGTGAGGGCTGCTTGCCAACTGGATGGAAACCCAGGTAAACTGAACACAAGTCTCCGGAGAACGTTGTGCAGGCATTCCCATATTTACAAACATGCAAGCTTTGCTGCAGACTTTATAAGGATGTATTAAAATCCTGCATTTGAGAGTCGAAAACAGCAAGGCAGCTATCACTTCAACAAAAATTTTGCTCACACAACAGGGTATTAGGATTCTGGATCTGTGCATGTTCTTGCAGAGGTTGTACTTAAATTCAGTTACTAATTATAAGGAGTGTCAAACATGACATAATTACTTAAGTCATTTTTAAAATGAAACATTAACGTGAATAATATTTGGAGAGGAAAAAAGAAAAATCAAATGATCCCTTCAAAAGGAAAATTCAAATCATTCTATAAAAAGCACACCATCACCATATTTAGAAAGCAGTTTTTACTTGCCTGTAAATAGTACATGTCCAATATAACTTAATGAAAACCCTGTCTGCATTGTCCAGTTAAAGAAATAATAATTCCAAAGGGTAATTTGGTAGGAGGGATTTCAGCTCTGGACTGCCAGCTCAGTTTCTTCTTTTTTTTTTTTTTTCTTCAGGTGGCTAAATTCTTTACAGTACTGGGCCCCACACAACTTAAACGGAGTATGTTAAAACATCATTAAATAATGTTTGAGCATTTTTATTCTGCTTTTTATATTTTTCATTATGGCGAATTTCCAATGTTGTTCTGTAAAAAAATGCCTTTATTCTCACCCTTCATAGAATTATTTTCAAATGATCCTTACAAAGAATGATTTGGATTTCAAAACAAATAATAATATATGTTCTTGTAATACTGTATATTTCTTAAACTAAAGCTATCTGACAAAATAAAAGCTAGAAATTGCAAGCAGCAAAATCACAGAAACCCTTTTGGTGTAACAAACTATCAAAGAAACCAGAAAGGAAAATGTTTTAAGACAATAATACATCTGAAGCCCTGAAATATATATTTTCTCCTACATAATTGTATCTATTCCTATATTTAGCTACCACAGAGAACTAGACTGTATTAGAACATTGTGTTTTGTCATACTGTTTATATTTCCAAGGAAGCTAGAATACTTATTTTAACCTTCTCTTTTATAATAAAACTCAGGCCTCAGTAGTAGCCTACTAAATAATTCATTCTTTTGAGATTATCAGAGTTGTTGTCTGCTAGAGTTAAGTGTAGATAGGTAAGTAAATAGGTAGGAACGTAGGTGTTCTGTTTTTGTACCTTGAACAACAAAATTGACAGCCTGCCTCTCTGCTTGAGTGCGTAGTTTATAATCCTGTGCATTGATATTAACCAGTGGTCTTTTACGCCCCATAATGGAAACCACATAACCTGGTAGGATTTAAGTAGAAATCTGTATTAGAGCAATTAAACTTCAGAAATTCTTTTTGAAGATAAGATTTTTGCAATTATGCACTGTTTGAGACGATTCAGTATTTTGCCTTCTGAAAATAGTCAGAGCTTATTGTATTGTTGGTCTCAGAATTATTTTACTCAGAGAATCGGTACATGTTATACAAGAAAAACTTGTGTTCATTAAAGCTCTATTTCATTAGGAATGTCTGCTGATATACTGATAGAAGAGCAAACTCTCTCTGTGGGAGATGAAACTATAAATACCTAGCAGAATTAGCTATCTATTAGCAGCCATAATTAGAGCTTTCCATGAAATGAATAGATTGCATGGGAATAGCAAAAAAATAAAAAAATAAAATCAATTTGTGCAGCAATTATATCATTAATGAATCTTTCCCAAAATTATCAAATAGTTTTTGGGGAAAAAAAGGTAAAACTTTTTTTTTTTTTTTTTTTTTTTTTTTTTCCTAAATATAATAGTTTCATCTCCCTCCCACGGCCAAACTTCTTTAACTCTCATTTGTTTTTGTTTTTAATCATTAAAAGAAATGCATGAAAACACAGATAAATATTTATTTTAGGCCTGATGATGATGTATTTTGCCAAAATAGCTGCTAGCACTTGAGAGGAGCTGAGAGAGTAAGAGAGATCCAATGATCCTCTTGTCCATATAACACATGTAAAGCCTTAGCTTTTATTCCTCCCCCCCCCAAAAAAAAATAATGAAAAAAAGAAGTACAACAAGTGAAAAATTAAGTAAGAAAAGTGAAGTCACCCATGTTAAAAATACATCTTCATACAATCTTTTCTTATACTTCTGAGCACCTTGACTTGATGAGTCATCATTAGATACCATGGAAGTTCAGACTGACGCACAGTTTCATCTTGTCTGACGTATCTCAGATGTGCAAGCAGAGTAAGAAAACCTCTCCAAACACATAGCTCTGACTTTACTGTGGATAGCACACACCCAGTACTAAGAACAAGGAATGAAGATTCGGGTCACAAATGGTGTTCCCCAGGAGTTGGTGCTAGGGCCCATCCTCTTTAACATCTTTATTGATGATTTGGACGAGGGAATGGAGTGAACCCTCAGTGAGTTTGCAGATGACACCATGCTGGGGGAAGTGTCAATCTGCTGGAGGGTAGGAAGGCCCTGCAGAGGGACCCAAACAGGATAGGTCGATGGGCAGAGGCCAATGGGATGAGGTTCAATGTGGCTAAGTGCTGGGTCCTGCAATAGATGATCCTGGAAGTCTTTTCCAACCTTAATGATTCTGATTCTAAGATGGTTCTGCTGAATTCCTGTATTTCCAGAAGTGCTGACACTAAAAGTACTATTTTTGGAACAAGGAAATGAACTATCTGGAGGTTGGGATATTCTTTGGCAAATCAGTCTTCTCAATTTAACTAACATTTTCCTTGAAGAACAGTAAGAAGATGGAATTCTTAAAGCATTGGATGCTCAATGAAAAATAGATTTACTGTAATAACCCTACTCCTAAATGGTGTGCTTCTGACACATGAAATATCAGACATCCATAACATGTAAATAACATTTGGTGGGCAGATGCTATTTACCTTTGAACTGCAGATAAGTAAAAAGATTTATGAGCTCTGTAGGTTAGAAGTTTCTTTCTAGTGAGAATCTGAGGTGGATCAACAAGAAAAATGTTAAACAATGATTATCTGCTGCAAAATTTTTGAACTTGTACAACTGAAACAGGTTATAGTTCTACCATTAATAGTTAAAACAATGTATGATAGTTGGGAGTGAATGCAGGAGTAAGTACTATTTAGACAAGCATGTGCCGGGTTTTAATTACAGTCAAGGATATTAGTTATGACACTCTTGTCCACTGAACACACAAAACATCATTTTACACAGAATTTTGGTAATAGAAACTCATTTACTTACAAGAGAAGAAAGCTATGTTATTTTAAATAGATCAAAACAAATATGTAATAAACTGGTAATATTTTACTACTTATATTATGTTGGGCTTAATTAAATTGAAGCTACTGAAAAGCTATTTTTTCTTTAGTAATACTACTGAATAAAGAAATGTAATTTCATGACACAAAGACAGTTCATGCTTCCAGTAGAGTTTTAAGCTCTACAAAGTAGAGAGAATGAATACTAATATTTTCATGACCAGAAAGTCAGAATCAGTTATATGTTTCTATCATGACACTCACCTATTCAATGATGGGTAGTAATATCTTGCAAATTTACTGTTTATTTCTATAAAATGTCTTAGTACAGTATACTGTACTAGGAAACAAAATAAATCCATTTTGACAATCCTACTAATAATTCTGCTCATTTTCTTCTAAAGTAAATATTTCAAGCAGCTATACTTTCTCCAAATTGCTGCACTCCTAAGATTCACTAAATATAGATGAATATATAGACTAACAACAAATCTGATACAAGAAGAGTTTGCAGCTGCTGTCTCCAAGAATTACTCTGCACACATCTGTCATAATACATACCACCTGAATTTCAAGAATATAAATTCTGAATTATGCAAAAAAAAAAGTGTTAAAAATTGTCTCTGTAATTTTTTTTTTGTTTGATTGTTTTTGACTAAATGCCTGAACTTCCATGGTCCAGCAGCCATATGGCATATGTATTAAGTAAAAGATTCCGTATGATTTATTTGTGTTGGAATACATTATATGTCAAAATGATGCAGTGTAACTTGATGTTAAATAGAGTTCACCCTGTGAACAGGCATCTTACTCTTTTAGCATCTTTCTGAGAAAAGGCAGAGAGGTTTAACCAGTTTGTCTTAGGGTTGAAAGAGAAAAACCTGATTCACCAGGAAATGATAGTCCGTATTTTCTCTCCACCTGTAACTATCCGACTTTTGGTTGAGCTGAATCTCTGTCTACATCACTGTAATACAGTGGTGATCAATAAATAAAAATACGCGTGTGGGCTTTGGATTACCTTTCTTTCGGCACTGTTCAATGGTTTTCTTTGTAAATTCATTAACTTTCTTGTATTTTTGCATAAAACTCTCTATAAATTGACTGGCTTGAAGAGGAGTAATTCCCAGGCATTCAGCAAGACGTTCTTTACCTGGTGCATAAAAAAAGCAGAACAGAAATCCATTACATGCTGTTATATTCGCAGCTAGTGGAATTAGTAAATGTGCACGTCTCTATGAAAGAGAATGGATCTATACCATAGTAATATTTAAACAATGCAAATGTTTAACTTTGAGATTGAATGTTTCACTGAAGTTAATGGATTAAGAACATACTTAATAAGAAGTACATAAACAGAACATAATTAAGGAATTCCTAGTTATAACTTATACCTATAATGTGCTTGACATCTTTTTTGTTCACATAATAACTTCTGTTTGAAGTATCATTCTACTAGTTAACTGTTGAAATGTGCAAAATTTTGAGGAGCAGATGAAGAACTTAAAAACAATTTTAAATAAATATAAATGCGAATGAAGATCTAAAAAAGGGGGTGGAGATGCAGCTGGTTGAGTTTAGCTAGAAGTTTTGGATATGGTGTACAAATCACAAAAAAAATCTAATGGCTGAAGGAATCAGACCAAGTGGCTTGATTTGAAAAAGGTAGTTAGGAGAGTGAGTCCCACATATTTCAGACACTCTTAGGCTCCTCAATTTCTTTAAAAAACTGTGTCCAAGTTGTGAGATGAAAGAGTTAGAAAAAGACATCCAGAATTAAAAAGGATTTCAGCAGAGATAGAAAGGAATAATACCTTTTGGATAGGACATAGATGCACAATATATATTACATTGTATCTAAGAATATCTATAAGATAGAAAATCAAAGAAAAACAAACAAACAAACAAATTTTAGAACAGTTTTCCAGAGTGTGAAAACGTAATATAGAAGCTACAGTTTAAAGACATTTATAAACCAAATAGTTCCAGTAAAAATAAAACATACATCAACATTAGTCATAAGAGGTTTGAAAGACAGATATACTTGTCAGCTGCACAGCAACACAAACCAGCACTGTGTCTGCAAATAACAAGCTGAGAGGTGATGTCTCAAGGCACTAAAAGCATGGAATAGTTATTGTCACAGTAATACCATCAAGAAAAATTATCTAGCATTTTTGAAAGAGAAAGGATTTCAGCCACCTAAATGCCATCACTGTTAGTTTGATGTGCATTTCAGAACAATTCTGTACAATTTTGTTCTCTGTAATGTCAGGATCTCCACTGAGCTCCAGAAACACTAGTCTGGACAAGGTGCTAAAATAAGAAATTCACATCTAGGATGACTCTTAGCTGAGGCCTGTGCATTTGTTTGACATATAAGTAATTTTTTTTTTTACTTCTTTGGTCAAAAAATGACAAATCTATCTGCTAAAGCACATATTGTTGACAGCTAGAAGACTGCCGTGGCTTCCTTAGAGAACCGCAACATCTAAGCCTGTCCATATTATCCTTCTAAAGAACTACTCCTATACGGAACAAAGCATTACATAAAATAGTCAGAAAATTAAGCCACGGTATCAATAAGGAAGTCTGAAAAGTTCCAGGGAGATGCAGTTTCTGGAAAGCAAAAAAAGAGGACTGAACAGCCATGTAAGATCACATTTCAGGATGCAGGAGCACAGACCATGCTAAGCAACTCCCAGGAGTGGACTAAAGCTTCCTTGAGAATTCCCCTTAAATTATCTGTGCCAGGGGAATTGGTAGCAACAGCCTGTGCATTTTACTGTTCTCCATTCTGTAATATCTTTCAAAACTGAAAATAATACTACTTGTTTCTTTGGTTTTCATTTAAACACTTTGACTTTCCTCTGTGTTCTGTATAATTCAGGACTTGAACATAGTGCCATTGAATAGAATTGATACTTTCTTTTACAGAAGTTGTATTTTCTGCAGCTTTACAGAGTGATTGAGGCATAAGCAGATGAATTAAGCAAGAAGTCTGTAATACTGTTATCCATCTCAATATCTGGTGTATTTACTAAAGTACTGACTCCTAGACATAGCGAGACTCTTCTTTCTTTATTATATTGTTTTCTTTCCTCCAAGATTATAAAAGGGACCTTGAAAATATGAACCAAGTATAATTTAATTCAGAAAACATTCAAAAAAAAAAAAAAAAAGATTACTATATACTACATGAAAGTAAGCATAAGCATAATACAGGCAAGCTTTGCCAGAGGTCCCTTCCAACCTCAGCATTCTATGATTCTGTAAACATGCTTTCTTTGAGACAATATCTGCATTCCTCTAATTTCATTGCAGTTATTCTCATATCTGTGCACATACTGACAGATTACAAAACTTCCTAAAAGTTATACTAATTTCAGATAAAGATAAATGCTTCAGTTGCATCAGCAGCAAATAAACACAAAATCAGAGTAATCTTTGTGTATGTCAATGTAGATATATTACCTGAATAATTTTGATACAGAGTAGATTTAATAATACTTGATATAAATAACAATATAATACAGAATTTTATTCCTTTTCCTGAATTCAGCACATTTGTATAAGTTACGTGTAAGGTATGAATACACTGTAGCATTTTATTTTGTAAGATGCCTACCTGCTCCATAAACCACTGAGTAAACTATACGCTTTGCTTGCTCTCTATCAGCTTGTTTCACTTCTTCACTTGGAATCCCCTTCCTAAATGAACAAACAAAAATAATATATTTTCAGTTAAAACTAATTTAAATGTTTATCCCCACAGAAAATATATTTAACTACAGCCATATAACGAATAGAAGCACTTAGGGGCTTTTGTCTTAGGCACAATGAATATACAATTTCTTTAAAACTTTCAGTGGTGATAGTCATCAGTAGATTTTATAGGAATTTTTTATAAATAGTATTTTTTTTTCTTTAATCTTCATCTAGTCATTTCCTTTGCTTTTAAATCAAATCCTTGGCTAGGAAAAGTCTTACTACTATACTATTAGTTCTTTAGGGTGAAAAGGCCCCAGTACTGACTCATGAGAAAAGTTAAATCTCCCCAGCAACAGCATTTCTTCAAGACATAAAGTGTATTGAGACTCTGAACATAAGTCTGACCTAAAGCTAACTTAAACAAAGGTTGTATACCAAGAATAATGATTGATATAAGCATGTACCAAATCTCTTACATGTCTTACAGAGCTCCACAATAGAAATACTTCACAAAACAGCAGCACTGGCTGTTTCTTAACTGGAGACCATAGCTAGTTCACTGTCAGCAAACTATTGCCCTTCCCACTTTACATTTGCTCATCAAGTGATGTAAGCAGTCCTACAAAAAGGCTCATGGATTTCATAATCTGCAAATTAAAAGCTAGACCTCTGCAATGACCAAGTTGATGCCACCTATGCATTTTCTTATCTAAATGTAGATTCAGAAAGAATACTGAATTACTGGCAATTGACAACACTGGCAAATGTTGATAATTGGTTTAAATAGAAGTGCATTGAGGGAGAGCTCATCTGCTCACGCTCTGAAAAGAAATACATACACTAACCGTCTTTGGAACTTAGAGATCTACTGCTGGCAGGGATACCTGATTCACAAGGCACAGCTTGCAAATAAGTTTCCTCATGTTCATGATGATGTGATTGCATTTTAAAATTCTGTTTAGTATGCTTTGTCATGAAAGCTTTTTGTTATGAAAGATGCTTTACCATGGAAGTCTGTCTGACAAGCTTTGAAAAAACGTCATATTTCTTTATATCTTTTTAGAGTCTTTGAACATTATTTCACTATGAAAACCAAACACCTAGAAAATCAACAAAGCCACAGATCTGTGCTTGGTTGGCTCATACAGTGATTTTAGCCTAGCCTATGAAAAGTGCTGGTATAATTAGACGCTGAAAGATGAACAGGTAAGCCTTGGGTGCAATCATTGTTAAGGGTCTTTACAGAAATACAGATCTTTTTGAAGATGAAAAATAAAATTGAACATGATTTCAAACCTTCCTTAGGCAAATAGTCTTTGGCTTTGTAAAAGTTCACATTGTGACTTTGAACAGTGTAATCGCTTCAAAGATAAAATGGACTTTCCTCTGTTCATTTTTAGGCTGAGAGACATGAAGAGCTAGATAATCTGATAGACGATGTTTTCAGTGTCAAGATTATTCCCACTTAAGTCAATCATTTTGGTAGCTGGAGGCTCTTATAATTTGCTTTCTCTGTTGTGCCAGGTGTAAAGGTCATGGCTCTTATGAATAAAACAGGCTGAGATTCCCAAATGTACCTGATTAAGATGACAAAGTGGCAATTGGAACTAATATGCGCAGAATTAGGAAACCAGACATCATCAAAGATTTCCTGAAGCAACTTCTGGCAGAAAGTCTGCAGGAATTTCCTGAAGGACCTGGCAGAAAGCTACACATATTCTTGGGAAAACATCTATCCAGAATCAGGAGGGAAAATAGAGGCTGGAGGGAAAACAGGAGTTCCTTAGAGAACAGACAGTAGATCTCACCTGAGGACCATTCTGGAATAAGGGAGCAAAGACTGAAGAATATATAAATTAGGGAAACTACAAAATCGAACTCTATTTTCCTAGTAATGCATAATTCAAACTAGATTCCTAGAGAAAATAAGAGATAGGATTACAGCAATAGATTTTACATGCAGATTTGTTTAAGAAGGCTATTCCTTTGAATAACAATACGGCATTAGGGGGTCAATTTCTCATCCATGCAGTAGCCATGCTAGAAATCCTCATTGGGCTTTCTTCTTGAGCCCATTTCCTCTAAAGATACATTTATTTTAATGAGAACCTCTTCTATGAATAAAGGCTGAGAGAGCTGGGGATGTTCAGCCTGGAGAAGGGAAGGCTCCAGGGAGACCTCACTGTGGCCCTTCAATACTTAAAGGGGTCTTATAAAAAGGATGGAGCAGGACTTTTTATTCAGGCAGATGATGATAGACAAGGGGGAATGGTCTTAAACTAAAAGAGGATAGATTTAGATTAGGCATTAGGAACAAATTCTTCACTGTGAGGGTGGTGAGGCACTGGCACAGGCTGCCCAGAGAAGCTGTGGATGCCCCATCCCTGGAGGTGCTCAAGGCCAGGCTGGATGGGGCTTTGGGCAGCCTGGTCTGGTGGGAGGTGTCCCTGCCCATGGCAGGGGGCTAGAACTAGATGATATTTAAGGTGCCTTCCAACCCAAGCCATTCTATAATTCTATAACAAATTATTTTGTTACCAAGGGTTCTGCAAGAACTTATTTAAATGTTAAAATTTTTATTTTGGTTTTGGACTCATCACAGAATACCACAGTATTGAGAAAGAAACATTATTACCTCCTTACTTGTATAAGAGGTTTTTAAGTTACACTCATAAAGAAAACTATCTAATACATGAAAATGGTGCAGAATTGTGGTATGACATAAAATATTGCTGATGCGGTTATTAGTTCTGGCATGAAACATGTTTTTCCACTTTATGACATCCCTCTCATTACTCCCTCTTTTAATAAGCTATTTGGTCAAGTTCTTCATCAATATGATCATCTTCAAATTCTTCCTGACTTGCCATCTCCAAATGTGCAGTGTTTTACCTCTTATGTGCCTGCACCCTTACATTCCTGTCCTTGGTGCATACTTATTTCAGTCTACTTCCACAATTCTGATTTGCTTGTCCTTTGCCTTCCTTTGTTTAATACTGCTTTGCAAGTACTTTGCTTTGTAGCACTTTACTTGGTACACATCTATTAGGTGAAATAAAGAATGGGCTTCTGTGCTGGAAGACACTTAGCAAGTTCAGGTTAACAGATCTCATTATTAAGGAAGGAGTTATCAGAGCTAAACAACCACAAAAGGTCTGGGAGGACAGCAAAATAGCTTAGCACAGAAAATTGTGGAAAATCTTACAAATGTGGTCAGAGTAGAGATATACAAACTCCTTAAAGAGATGGTTCTACTATGAAGTAGGTTGTATGCCAAAAAGGGCATAGCTGCCTGAAGAAAAAAAAAAGAAAAATTTCTAAGGAACCAAATTGTCAGTAAGAAATATACATGGCAGATACAACACTTAAAATACATATGCAATTACTTTTTCAAGTATTTTGAATATTTTCTATAATTTCTCCAAAATGTTTTCATATATTAATGGGGTCTAAAGAGTATTCCAAGGAGTTTCTGCTGAATTAAGTCTTAAAACTTACGAACACTGAGTTTCTTTATACCCCCCAAAATATGGCAATCCTATCTGTGATTTAAAATAATAATAAAAAAAAATCTTAGCTACAAATCAGAATCAGAATAATATATTTATTACAGAGTAGAGAACAAGATGGAATTATTTTTAAACTGCACAGAATATTATAAAGAAAAAATAAATGCAAATTTTAGTATATTGAAATTAGCACAGAGCACAACACATGCAGAAAAAAAAATCCAAGAAGGCCACAGGACATAAAAATTGGGCAATAGCAAAATAAAACTTTGAGAACAGATAGAAATGGAAGGAAACCAGTCTTAAAAGAATGCGATAAGACACTTCAGTATTTCTGGGAAATGTTGCATGGTGACGGAAGTCGTCTGTTTATGTACAGGACAAGGCAGAACAAACTTTCCAACACAATACCTGGCAGACATGCATTGCCTTGTTCTGCATTACATTACACCAAGCTAGGCTCAGTCATAATAGCCACAAAGCTCTTGGCTGCTCTCCTGCATCTGTCAGTTAATCCAAGTCCTAGCTGGGAGATGTTGATGTGGGAAAGGAGACAGAGTGTCCTTAAATTCATTTTATACATAGCCATTAATGTCCAATAAATGACGGAATATACAAGTGAATACACATCCATTCATCTGGCTGTTCCTTTACACTTGTTGCTGTTGTTTTAATTTCTTCAGAGAAGTATATAAATATGCCATTTTTAATCACTGTTGCTATGAAATTGTGGTGAGGGTTATGTATTTTGTAAGGTTGTGACTGGAACTTTGCTGGCATATGAAACCGGTACAGGCAACTTACGTAATTAGTGGCAACTGCTCCGTTTTATCGTGGTAACACCACTGGAGATATCATCTTGGAGGTAAATTTTGAAAGCTTAGTTTTGGCAAGAAGAATATATACCAAAATATACTTGGGCATCCTGAACATATAGGAGATTGGCTCCACTATAACCTAGCCTGCTCACCATTAATGCAGCGTGCAGTAGGGGATCTTTCTGAAAGCTACCATTCAGTCACCAATGGAAAATACTGACAAACCTCAGGCATAAATTGTCTCAGACATTTTAAAATAATGTGTGGAAGAGATCTTGGAATGACTTTTATGTGGCTAATCTCTGTTACAATACAGAGAAGAGGTGGAGAACCAGTCTTCTGAAGGCCACCGTCGTTTCATTATAGACTATTACTTTGCCTTGCATTATAAGCCAGAGCCATGAATAAGGTATGTGCAGTTAGCCTAAGCATTTTATCATACACAGTTTTAATGTACAGGTTGATATGCAATGTCTACTGAAAACCACATACATAACATGAAAACCATATATATATGTAACTTCTCTAAGGCATTTACACAACTGTGTTCTAGACAAAAAGTAGCTAGTTTGTCTTCCTCATAAGAAGAGCATAGAGACGTCAGGATGAAAAATGAAACCTGCCTAGACTGCCCAGAAGAGTGGCAATAAAGGTAAGATGCTTTTCTAAAATAGCAAAGATGCATCTACAAGGAAATGCAGACTAACATCTTGTCAGGGGAAACAGCAGGTGAAATAGGTAACAGAAAGGAAGACCTTCCTCACATAGCCCAAGTATATATTGATTAAGCAATTTCTTCTTTTATTCTTGTATCTGTGTCATTTCCAAACATATTTTATGTCTAAATCACATGTTATGCCAAATGCCTCTATTTGCATTTTTATCTTCATGTGATTTGCATTACTGAGATATAAGGTTTTGGAATAACAGAGAGAAGCTTCTCACTCAAGGATATGTTCCAATCAGTGAATCAATAACAATATCAGATTCCTCACATATCCTCCTTTTCATCTGGCGGGTAGTATACAGACTCCTCACTCAACCTATGCTCCTTCCCACTGTGGCACGGGGAAGGCAGAGACATCTTGCAGTGGCTGTTGCTCATATTGGTTCACCTCTGGTATGCATTTTCCATGTAAATATGGGAATGTGCTTAAAGATGGGAGGGGGTCACAATCACCCAATCAGGAAGCTTAAATTTGTATTCTATTTCATTTCGAGTTTCTTATAAAAGCTTTCATTTCAGCTAGCTGTGTTCATCTCCGAATAAAAGACTACAGGACACTTATCTGAAAAAAAGACAACAGGACAGGCAGCTTGATACCATCCTGTCTATACCACAGCCAGTCCTGCCACAGTTTTGTCATTGTATCTCTTTTCCCCTTTGTATGCTACTCCACCAAACTGATTTTTAATTTATGTCCTTTTAGCACCAGGAGAAGCTTTACAACCCCTATAAAACTCTTTTTCAAGACTCCATAAGCACTTTATGATTTTAAAAGCCCTTCCGATGGTTAATTATAAAATAATTTATTTTGTCTGAGTAGCCTCTGTAGTCCATTGCATGAAGATTTATTTCATTAGTCCTAAACCTTCTGCAAAAGAGCATGATGTTTAGCTTTCAAGCACTTTACAGAAGATAAAGACGTATCTTTTCAGTTTGCTCTGTGGGCCAGAAGTCTTCTGTTGCTACATTTTAAAGTACCAGGGAACCAGATAAAGAGATTGCAACAAGGTCATGTCATAAATTATACCTATCATCAGTAACAATTTAAGGATTGTTGAAGGATTCATTTGAGAGTAAAGTGATCCATTATCTTTACTAGGATATTTACCTGCATGTTAATCTCCCAGGTACAGAGGAGATACGTTAGACAGCAGTTATTTGCAGTGCCCTTGACAAAAAAAAAAGGTCAGAGATTTCTCTTTAAAAAGGTACAATTCTGGACTTCATTCAGAGAGATCAGAAAGTGCCTGGCACCAATGGAGGTTCTTGAGAGAGGACACCCTACCCTGGAACCTTCATCTTTTCTCTCATTCACTCCTGCAGGAACACAAAAGTGCTTTCCTCTCACATCTGTGGTCCTTTCTTACACCACGAGTCTCCCAGACAGGTGATGTTTATTTCTGAGTCACATGATTGTTGGAAGAATTAATCTGCTAGAGGCCATTCTCATGTCGGAGTCTTCAGCTTTAAAAGCAGAGAATGAAAGTAAGTCATTGACTGTGTGAATGTCAGTGTGATGGTCACCATCACTGAAAGAATAAATGTAAACAGCTTACAAGGGCCATACAAGATAGGATGACAAAATTCATCGGAGACCACTTGTTTTAAACTACATGTCAGGGATTAACCTCAAATTAATGCTCTTAGAGTTCTTTCTTCACTTCTCAAGTTTTTCTGTAAGAAGCTCTGAATGGTTAAGAAGGAATGGAAGCTGTGTTGGGAGATGGTACAGGTAGCTGTAGCAAAGTATCAAATAATGACCAATACTGGCCCAGTCAGGAGTCTCATATCTTTATAAAGAAATAGAGTTTCAGAACAGCCTTAGCCAAATACGAGATGAGTGAAACAGCAGGAAACAAAGTTCTTAGTACACAACCAAAAGATGATATAACTGCAATCAGTTACCCTATCAAACCACCAGCAAACAAAGCACAGGTTGCTCAGGAAAAACAAGCAGGGGTATCTCACACTACATCAAAATGAATCTGCACAGTTAAGAAAAAGTTAAGAAGCTGACATTTAAAGATCTTAATGGCCAAAGAAAAGAGGAAGAATTCAATTATGATATATATATGAGGATTTTCTGCAGAGAGGGTTGAGATAATGAATAATCCTTTTCTTTCAGTCTGCACTGAAAATACCTCTCGCAGCTTAAATTTCTATTACGCTTATAATCACACTGAATTAAAGGCAAAACTAAAACTGAAGTATGAGTTGTTTGTGTTTTAAAATAATTGGTGGGTTTGAAACCAAAGCTTCAGAAGCGTTGAGGTATTAACTTCTGCAAAGAGACTTTCTATTAGACCTAGATCAAGCAAGAAAAATTCCTCAGTTCTCAAAGCTGATACGATAGTATTTTCCATAAGCCTTACAAGATTTCTTTGGCACATATTAGCTAGATTCCCAGTACTATTGTGCAAAATTCACCCATTACTTCATCAATTTCCATATTCTAAAAATTCCATCAATGAAAATCTAATTACTATTGTTGGATTCAATCCTAAAAACAAATTATTTATAAACTGTGTCAAAATGTGTTGTAGCACCTCAAAACATTTTGAAAATAGTATGGATATATAATACCTGCCTTTACATTCTTGATTTCATCAAGATCTTGAAAATCAAGGTAAAGATAATTGTGTTACATGAAATAAACTGAAACATCTCATTATGATCTGGAGTGTGCTCACAAAATGTAGCATTTTATCAAAACCACTGTAGATGAGAAAGACTCATCTACAGGAGTTATCTTGAAGATAACTCTTCATATACAAGAAATCCTCTTCATGAAATTACCAAAGCCAAGCATCATCAAACACTGTGAAACAACTGAGGACTGCCCTACATCCCCAGAGCTTGCTTTTTCACTAGTTTTTGTTAGTTGTGGTGATGAAAACTCTAAAGCTTTGTTTTTCAGTTATTCCAGCATGCTAAGTAACCATCTGATGTGCAATAATAATAAGCTTCCAATCTGATATAAAATTAAGCTGTCTGGTTAAGCTTGTAGTTAACAACCTGGTTTATTTAAAGTGATTGTTTAAGTCTTCTAAAAACAAAACCTATTATGCTTCCTGAAGACTTTGTTCCCTCTGCCTTACTATTTGCTAGTCTAAACAAATGTCACAGCTGTACTTCTCCAAGGGATTGTAAACTACAAGGTGAAATGTTTGTAAGTTACCACTCAAACAGTCTGTAAGGGTACAAGGCAAGTCCAGTGTTAAATTCGATTAATATCAACTCTTGCAAGTAAGCTTTCAAAACAGATAGAAATTGCTGTGCTGCAAAAGTAAAACTGTTAAAATAGTCCACGCTGATGCCCGTGAGGTTTTCAATATAGAACTTATAATGTAGAACTCTGACTTGAGAAGGCATACCGAACCTCCTCCTTTTTACCAAATTTCAGGGGTGGAAGAAGGAATGGGACATGGGAGTAGGGGGATAAAGTGGCAGCAAATTAAACAGCTGCACGAATGCTTTGTAAAAACACATTTTAATAACTGAATATTGCAAGTCAAAATCTAGATCTATCTCCTCTATCTCAACATAGAAGTTCATATATATTTATGTACATGCATATTTGTATATGTATTCATACCTAATTTGTGGAGGCTGTGCTGCCTAACATAGGTATTCCAAAGGCAAACCAAATATTATTACAGCTATCACAAAGATTGTATTTGCAAATGCCACAGTTTTCAAGTGTTCCCTGTCAAAATCTTTTGAGTATGATTTCTTTTATTATGCAAAAATCTAACAGTTACAATCATTCATTAATAAACAGACTTTTCCACAAGTGATGTTTGTTGTGAGAGGAATGAAAACCTCAAACTAGAATTAATGCTTTTTGCCTAATGCAAACAAGCTTGATTTTAAATAATGACACTTCTTCAGAACAATGATTTAATCTGGTAGTCTTACAGAAATTTAGGTAAAAGTGATGAACTTCATCATTAATGATATTCCAGAGATATAAACTGAGGATTCAATTACAGCTGATTTCACAATGATTTTGAGTAGGTATAAGAGACTGCCTAATCCCAAAGCGAGCATAATAATAGCACAGAAAAGAGAAACTCAAATGCAATATACAGAGAACTTGGGGCTTGTCTTTCAAGATACTCCACAACAAATTGTCCTCCAATATACCACACAGGAACAAAATTAGATAGCACATTAACACCATTTCACCCCCTCTAGACTTTAGTAATTGCAAAGCTATCCCTACACAGCTTGAGAAATGCACCTTTTCACAGGGTCTAAATAATAATAATAATTTAAAAAGACTACTGCTTTTCTGCAAAGTTATTTTATTTGAAAATAAGAATTATTAAAGCATACATTTTTTATATGAAGTAGGGGTGAACAATTAGAGGAAAATGTAATATTTGACCACAGAATGACAAGGAAACAGCATGGTTTGGCTGGGGAAAGACAAATGCAATTTCAGTATGTGACAAGTGGGTTATTTCCAATCATGGCAGGGCAATATTAGTTCTGCTGTACAATGTACTGTTGAGATTTTATCTGGGTAGTTAACTTAATTTGGTCACCATGTTTGAGAAACATTAATTTGAAACAGGTATGGAGGTAGGCTATCTGAATATTGAATTGCGAAAAATCAGCCATATGAAACGAGACACTGACTACATCAATATAAAGAAATTAAACCTGTCCATAAATATCCTGCAGCAGTGGGGCTAAGTGGAAAACAACATCACACATCCATAGTTCAAAAATCTCTTACCATCTGAACAAGATGCTGCATCCAGCAGCCTGGTGGAAATAATCCCTGGCCCATACTAATTCAGGAATTATGCCCAGGAGCTGTTTGGTCCAGAGCCACAACCACGATAGCGACCAATTCAGAAATGCAGATACTGAATGCCAGCAACCGGGAACATTCCCTGGCACTAAATTTACTGGAATAAAGGTAGACTAAGGTCATGATTTCTTTAATTCATCATTCTGCTACCCCAGTTTCACGACCAAAATTAACTTGCATTTCTTGACCATGACACAAATATACCTGAGGCTGTGTCGTGGCACAGAGATTTCAGAGCTCGCTTAAAAAGCTAGCTTTGATAACCAAAGCAGCTTAGTGAAACAGTCAGGCGGTGCCACAGAGGCTCATTTTCCTTGCCAAGAGGAAATACAGATTAACTTGCATGGAATTCCATGTAGTCATAACTAGCTGCTCCTAACACCAGTTCATTAAGTTATTTTGATGACAAATACCCTAAGAAAAAGTGTCTAGTTTCCTTAAAGAATGAGGACTGAACACAATTGATTGCCTTCCTGAAGTAGTTATGCAAAGCAAACTCTGGGCGTGCAAGGAGAGCTAATAAAGCTAATGGACAATGTTGGCAAGAATAATTTATCTAGTTAAAATGTAGGAATAAATAAGGTAGAAAGTAAAAGGAGATTTCAAGCCAGAAGAGGAATGGGGAATTCAACAGCTTCCAGTAGAATTATCTAGGCTATAACTAGTTCTAAACTGAGGCCCCACCAATCTATGGAAGAGAGTTTATGACATTATCACCTGAAAGAGTTTTTATGGCTAACAAGTTCCTTCTAGTTTTATACTCCTGTGTAAGACCAGGCATATTTTTAGCAAGTGTAAAGCATTACCTAGCAGCGTAAGAACCTGCCTTACTTTTTCCTAGAGCTTCTCTTCTGAATGCTTCTCTATTTCTTATTAACTACTGTCACTTTGTCAGCATCTTTTCCTACCATTACATCTATTCGCACAGAAATTCAATCTTCCTCTGTAGTACATCACAGACGTTAAAAATTTCTCAAGTACAACCTGAAGGAATCTGCAGGACTACAGCTGCAGGAGCTGCAGATTGCAGCCTCACTCACACCTATTTTAGAAAATAAGTAATTATTAAACACCAGATTCATAATGAGTAGTGTCTCAACAATTAGACTTCCTGCCACATTATACCTGCCCCTGAACATGATTTGATTTGGAAGAGCACAACTTCCCATGTAAACTCACTTTGTGCCTGAACAGCACGTATAAAGCAAATTCCTCATTCCTCTCCCGTTATCAATAATACTGTGAATAAGAAAAGAAAGATACAAGATACAAAGTAAGAGCTATTTTGGATATTAATCAGAAGAGAAGTGATACATAAACAATGAGATGATGGGTAAGTACTAATAATTATTCAGTTTTAAATACTGCAACAGTCGTTTCTTCAGAGTCTATTCCAATAAAAGAAAAATGAAAGTAGAAGCCTTGAAACTAATTAGAAATTATAACGTTATTATAAAGCTGTGTAATCTATGCTAATGAAAGAAATTAACCCTTTGTGAGTCATCTAGCAGGTAGCACTGAGCTCCAAACCTCGGGATTTAGGGTGAATCAATACTGGCTGAGTTACACAGCCAGCCCGCAGAGCTGAAAGACCACAACACAGTCATATATTTCTGAATGGAGACTCCAGCAGAGATATTCAGCTACACATTTAAGATGACTGCCATATAATACACATGAATTATTTTTTTCCACTTTCTTCAAAAGCACGATTCTAGGAGTTACCCCAAGGATTCCATGGCAAAGAGCAGCTATGTTCATAAGTTGTCTAATTTGTCTTAATACTGCAAAACAGTTTCACAGTCTTATGTGGGCTCAATGGCACAGGGGGTGACTACACTTCAAATAAAATAAAAAATAATAATAATAATAAAAAAAGATTTGATTATTTTCCAATGTATGAATCAAAATTAAAAGAGTTAATCCAAATTCATTTTAGACTTAACATTAAACTCACAAAAAGTGGAAAAAGGAATCCAGGAGATTGCAAGTCATAATTTCTGGTTAGAAGGGTATGAAATAATCTGAATTACCCAAAAATCCTTTAGACAAAGATGGAGTCCTAAGAGTCCTGAGCTAGTATATCTCATTATTTAGACAACGAACAAAAACTGAGAGCCCTAGCTGGGGGGAAAACAGAGCTGCATAACCCAGTTGCTGAATCTTGTAGCCATATGTCTGCTTACGGGGATGGGAGGAAAGGTAAAGCTCTTCCCATCTCCTCAGTAGAAGTCCACCTGGATAAACATGATTATCTCATTACTCCTTAATAAACTAACAAAAACCCAGGTGACATGTCTTGATTAACAAAGGCTTTTTCAAGGACTTGCTGATAATATTTTCATAAAATTAATATAGAAAAACAAATAAGAAGCATTAGGACAATGCTCTTGACATATGGTTTAATTTAAAAGTAGTCCTGTTTGGAGCAAGGAGCTGGACTCGATGATCCTTGTGGGTCACTTCCACCTAGGGATATTCTCTGATTCTAATCATATCTTGTTTAAAAAGCATTTAGCTACAGATGTGGCTTTTGCCTCTCATAAATCCATTTATCTCATTCAGGTTTTACTGGCCTTTCTTGCTATTTAGTATTAGCCTTGAATTTAAGTCATAGAGTTAGGACTAATCTCTAAAGTTGTGGGTTTTTTTTCATCTGAAGCTTGATGCTTGCAGTTTTAAGTAACAATAAGGGAGTAGGCAGCTCAACTTAATTCAGTGTTTGCTACACCATACATTTATATAAAGTAACTACAAAAAAAGTCAGTGTTTTGCTAAGGATGAATGTTGATTCATCCTTACAATCTATTTGATACAAAAAAAAAAAAAGGTACTTGAAACAAGATTGTATAAAACTGGAATGGGCAAGTGTATATATATTTAGTCAGCCTACCACCAAAAAATTGTGCATACACGACCTTATCTTCTTCAAACAGACCCAGTACACTATCTTTTTGTATAATTCAACCCATGATGACTTATTTTGATTTATTTCAGGAATATCCAAAATCCCTCTGCTTATTTCCTGTGTTCTTCACAACTCAGCAGGGTATCAACAGATAGAACTATTGTCAGTAAGTATCCTGAATTTCCAAGCAGCTGGAAAAACAAAATTCACCTATTTCACTGTAGTTCCTGATGTACCCAATGCACAACAGTCTGGCTCACATTGACATTAATAGAAATAATCAGTTCCTTGAGTCCCCTGCTTGGCAGGCTGTAATTAAATAAAATTTCCCCACTTCCTGAAGGAAGACAGTCTCTAAAAAAACTAAACCAAACTTTCTGCACTGTGGTCTTTTTATTCAGATCTGGTTGAACTTAAAACACAAAAGCCCACAAACTTTTGTCCTTCCAATATGGTAATACCAACTAGTTCTGTGCTTTGTTTTTTTCTAGGCTTTTCCTTGAGTCAAATCCAAAATTAGCATGTCCTTCTCTTACCAAAATGGTTTGCTATATATTACCAACATCCCACACACACATCAGCTGAGGAAACATGGACTTTTATATCCAGTACATTTTGTTAACAGCCTGAGGTTCCCGAGATTATTGGAAATTAAGTGTTCAAGTTCCTCTGGTTCTGGCACAGATTATGTAATGTAAATGAAAGGCTCTTCCATATCTTCAAGTGTCAGCCAACCTACCTATGCCACAAAAATGGAAAGGAATGTTTCTCAGAATGATTAGAAGTGAATAATTTTATAAATCCTTTGGTATTCTATAATAGATGCACATATTCTTATTTCACGTATTAGCTAGCAGTGCTACAAAGAAATAATGAGACAATGTCCTCTTATTCTGCAGCCATTTTGAGCTCTCTGCAAGCCACATAATTAGAATGACAATTATGTCTAGTACTTACTAGGAGATAATGTCAATACCTAGAAGAAGGACATCTATTCATGCTGTTCTCTACCACCACAAAATAAAGCAAGAACATGAGGAAGCAGATGGATAAATGAGAGAGAAGTGAATATTTTGTGGCATGTATCTAACAAAACTCAGGTGTCAAGCTAAAGCAGGAGCAGCTAGACCATTATGAAATGCCCCAGCCTTCTTTCAAGCATTGCCTTGAGCACAAGCATTGTATGCAACTGACTGTCACAAATCCTCCTTTTTTTTCTCCTTTGGTACAAAGTACATATCACCCTGAAAGAGTATCCACCAATTACCTTGTTACTTTAATTCACCATCAGTAGTTAACATGTACAGGATAAATTATAGTTTAGAGGTAGAAATTAATAGTTTAAAGAGAATGTCTGTTTTAACACTGGAATGGTGGCAGTTATCAGATTATTCGGGTAATTATCTTTTAATACACAGTACATCTGTGTATTGAACAGTATCAGAGATATTCCTCTACTACATGGTACTACAGAAATATTTTTAACAGAGATTATTAAATTTCTCTACTCTTATTTTTAGCTGCAGAATATAAGGAAAATTCATTGCATATAAGCAAATTTTTTATATGTTCTCCAATTCAGATGGGAAATTGTAGTGTACAAAAAGAGTTACAGAATACAACATAAAATACTAACACACAACTGTCCAACAATCTTAACTATAATAGGATAATTTCTGAGGCAGAGATTAGCAGGCAGAGATTCGCATGCTGGAGGTACGCTGGCTCAGGTGACAACCTATGACACAGGATACATTAGAGGAGATGCCTAGGTCACTTCTCACTGTGTGAGAAAGTTTAGGCACATCTTTCTACTTCCAAAGAAATGAAAATATGCATTTTATAGTAGTAACAGATTTGTGCTCACAATTAGATCATACTGTAAACAACTTACTAAGGAGCCTTCCAAATTGCTCCCCTTTTCAGATGGTAAATATAACTTACAGAAAAGGTCTATGTACCTTGAAAAGACATCTAATAATGATTCTAGTTTAAATTTGCATTGATTTTACCTCAGAAAGATATTGTGGTCAACAGAATGTTCCTTGTTTCACATACTTCTATTCTTCCTAGAGGCTACAAATTAGCTGGGTATTCCCATAGCTAAAGTTCCAAATGTGAAAGTGCTAGAGCTTCATTTCAATACATTCGTAACTGATCTACTTACAAGGTCTTTTTCTCTGAAGCTCTTTGTTTAAGAGGATATATAGTCTAGATGTTTTCACATCTTAGTTCGTAGTTACCATCTAGATAGAGCAAAATATTTTCATAAATCTTGTAGGACATTTACAAGAAATATATTTAAGTAGAAACTAAGAAGATGAGAGGCTGCAAACATATCTGTAATATCTGGTTGGTGCCTGCCAATGGGTGCCTTAGGAATTACTCACTAGATAAAAGCATGACCCTGTAATGATATTCTACAGACTAGAACATAAAGAAAATATCTGAAGCTCTACCCACTTAGTTTTAGGGACTTGCCTTGGGATGATGCTCACCTCAGAGCGGTAATCCTCCGTTCATTTTTTGAATGAATGGTACACGGTCTGAGTGAAAGTCCATCTCTCACGAATCTGTACGGGCAACTGCGTAAGGAACTGTGATACCTAGACCAAATCTGAGAAATGGATGTGGATGCCTACATCCAAACCTATGAATGAAGCCATTTGACACCATTAAGTGGCCCCTGAAGCATGGATATCCATGAATTCTCGGCACACCTCAGGGAACACTTCTCTCCTAACTGTTCAAAAGGCTTCTGAAATTCTGCATTGTGCACATGTTCATCATAGACCCACTCTGAGCACACCTGACCTCTACTGTGATGCCCGTAGGAGCCAATCTAGGAGATGTAATCCAATTACAGCATTATTTACACATAGTTTCTGTCTATAATATCTGTCTTTATTTTTATTATTATTATTTCATAGTATAGGGGGAGGGGAGTACCACCTTGAAACATTTTTCAGGGCACTAAGGGCCAGCAACTCAGTTCTCTCTCCACTTGGTGGGATTCACAGACAACTCTTCCTCCCAGTGGCATGCAGTTAAAGCATGGTCTAATTTCCAGGTCTCACAAATACAACTTAGATATTGAGTCATAAGGCCATAAAAACATGGTTCTGAGGGAGAATGAAAAGCCAACTCAGTTATCCTTGGAAATATCTGTTTGACTCATTCCTTCTAGTGATAGATATTCCACAGTCTTCAGAAGTAATCCATCTCCATATGTATTTACCTTTTCTATTAAAAAGCTTTCTTTAATGTTAACCAAAACATACCTTACCACAGTGTAAGCTCATTCATTATGCTTTGTTCACTCTCTAGCCTACTCTCTGCAACAACTTTTATATATTTGAAGATTATTATCATGTATTCCCTAAATCCTATCTTCTCTCGGCTGAAAAAAAATAAAATAAAAAAAAAAATTACAATCTTTACTAAACAGAATCTCAGCTGCAACAAGGCAGTAGCACAGAGTGGAGAAGCTTTCAGAAGCTTTCTGTATCTTCCTTAAATGAGACAGATGCACATCTGAATGCTTGAAGGTCAAAAAAGTTGAACTGAGGTCTTCAAGCACCTAGCTATTGTATAAAAGCTGGACACAATCGCTACTTAAAAAGAGTGATTCCTGCTCATTTTTTCCAAAATAAAATAAAATCTATCTGACAGGTGTCTTCAGGTATGGACTTCAGATCACAAGTGACTGGCTATCCTTGTCATTCTGTTCCAGCTTTTTAAGAGGAGCTCAAGCACCCACTCCTGTCTCTTTATTTCCACACTAAACAGCCCCAGTTGTTTCAGCTGCCCCTCATATGTTTTACTCTCTAGCCCCTTTACCAGCTTCATTTCAGTCACTGTACCTTTACTTAAATAAAAATTACAGACTACCTAAAATACTGTAAACTTCTTTTTCAGCTTCCATCTATGAAAGGGATTTTAAGATATGTTCATCAGCAACATTTTAAACACAATTATTTATTTTTCATATACGGTGGAAAAGCTAGCTTAAAGAAATAACAGCAGGTCTCTTTGCTGGTCAGACAGCTGCCAAGACAGTTCTCATCATCTTCAGCACTGTGATGATGACGTGGCTTTTCCAAAGGACTATAACTGTCACAGGACATCATGACAATATAACACAAGGTGATCTTGTAAATAGTTGGAATCATTTATATCATGTATTTTCAAAATTAGAGGCCAGTCTTGAAACTTTACTCTGTGTCCAGTATTAAATAGCTCATTAATGTAAGGGGCTCTTAGTGTTCTTGTGTTAGAAGGTGTTGACCTGTCCTTTAAGGCTTCCTCTCAGTAGGCCACAATGTTACTCTCCATAGGATAATGTAGGCAATAGCATATGATAATCATTACAGAGAGGCTAGGATAAGAGTAGGAGCAGTACTAAGCACATACAAGTAAATATTAAAATCTATTGAAATCATCTTAGCTTTAGATGGAGTAACTATATGCTAGATGACAAGAAAACATATTGGATGTATAAGGCAGAGACAAACTTGGGCTTTTCACTGACAAAAATAGCCAATAGAAGCAAACTTACTGGAAAGTGGCCAACAGACATAATTTTTGTTTTATTCCATAGAATTCCATGGAATTAAATTCCAAGAACATTTTTTTCCATGTGAAAGAAGCAACTTGAAGACAAAACACATTAGAGTAAGCATCAGACTACCCAGAAACTCACAAAAAAAAAAAAAAAAAAAAAAAGTACCAACTTCTGAGCTTTATCTGAATAGCAATTTCAGAATAGTTCTGTCAAACAGAACACACAATACTGCTTGCTGCATATAGTTAAGTATTCACAGTATCTACAGCAAACAGTTGAGCATGCTGCAGGGAATTCCAGACTGGTAGAGGCTGTGCTACTTCTGAGATGGGCTCTCTCCATAAACTAACCATAGGAGTAGAAGATTACAGCCTGGTCTTCTACAGAGGATCGCCTCTCAGCTAGGTATACTGGGCTGGGTATGGTGTGATGCTGAAGTTCAGTTTCTGAGTCAGTGCTTTCTTTCAGCCTTTTGCCGTGATGCATAGGCGTTGTTTGGGTTGACGTACATTTGTGCATCTCTACATTGCACTGTTGACAAGTGTAAAGATGGCATACAAATAATGTTTAATAGAAACATCAATTCAACAGATTTCCAAGACAGACACATCTCTAGGTCCCTGAGAGAGATTGAATCCTGGTAGAGCATACCCAACCAAATTAAGAAACAAAAAGCTTTTATACATAAGAGATCTTAATTCAATCAGAAAGGCATACTGCTGAACTCTTGGCAGAAACTGTCCATCATGTGTATTCATCACCAAAACATAAAAAAAAAAAAAAGACTGTAAAGGTTTTTTAAAAGACTACATTTTAGATAGAATACTTTAGCCTGAAGGATACCTAAGGAATAGAATTAAGATTTAGGTGAAGAAGTCATAATGCTTAAATATATATAAAAGTGAATAAACTTATTGCTTGGTCTGACTCTGGGATGTGGCTAAGATTTTATATCATCAATATAAATATCAAAGGTCAATATTGTCAATATATTATTTATGTTTTAATATTTATTAGTCTAAGGATTTTTAGATGCAGAATACCTGCTAAAAGATATCTGACACACATTCAGAAGCTGGAATGCTATCAGACACTGACATTAACTTAAATTTTTTCTTCAGAGGAAGCTTCTGAAACGAATTCTTTCTTTATTGATTTCTTTCAGAAAAAAACAAAATGGTCAAGGCTTTTCAAGATGTGTTAGAGAAGATTTACAAACAGCAATCCCTTCAAACAGAATAGAACATTTAGTATTCCACTTGGTATATCCCTTGCACAGATTTTAAAGCCCCAGGATTAAGACCTAATAAAAATCAGGAGACCAAGGGGAGATAAAATTGTTTGTTTTGCTCTTCCTTCCCTTAACTTGTTCCAATAGCAATGGGAGGGAGGGATGGGGATGCGTGTATGTTATTTCATGCAAACTACACAAGACTTTTTTCTAAAAGCACATAAATACCATTATTTAGCTATGTTTTCTAAAGCAACATTTGTACAGCTACCATATTACACAGGAATTAAATTCTGTATCTTTAGATCTTTTCTAAGTTCAAATAACTGGCTAATTATTTTACCTAGTAGATATTTTTGTTTTCAAACTTTCCTAGCATTGACTATATTCAAAACAAGAATACACAACTGTTTCCCTGATCTACTTTTGTCCTTGCAGTTATGATCCTGATAAATCTCCTGGTTTTTGGCATGGCTTCAATAAATACACAAATCCAAATCTATATGGGCAAATTAAGTATTAAATAAAGGGTCTATATATGTATTCAGTTACGCAGACCACATTTGCAAATTACTATTTTACAGGAGAAAAAAGAAAAAAGAAAAATATTAATTTCAAAACTATACTCTTGGAGTTGGTGTTATCCCTACAGTTAACATTCCTCTGAAATCCAGATTTGCTCTGCCATATCATATTTCCCCTAGCAACCAGTCATATTCCACCAATTAAAAATGTGGATTACAAAAGATGAATAAATATGTGGAATGGGAAGATACCTGTGGAGCTTGTGATTTTGTGTCTTCTCTTTAGTGTTTAATAAATTAAGGACAAAACTCCAAAATGCAATATAAGTTCACAAGGAACTGATCCAAAAGGAGGAATTAAATTTGTCAGAACAATGGATGGATGACAAAATGGATGTCTACATGTGAGCTGGCCATCCCAGACCTACATGGTACTGAATAGTGAGAAATCAACACTTTTAACATGCAATTGATCTTACTACGTAGGGAGCATCAACAATATGCCAAATTAATCTCACCAGGTATGTAACAGGCATCCAAGGTTAGACCAGAAGAAATCCAACCTTCATGCTTCTGTAATTAATGTCATATAATAAATTCATTAGTTACTTCCAAGCATTAGCTTTCCTGAAGCTTAAAGGAAGAGTCAGCAGGAATCATTATGTAATGATTTTGTAGACACACCATGACACTTCTGTCTGATAAAAATATTTGCCTGTAATATTTCATTAAATTTAAAGTTACTGTGTAGCAACTATAAGAGGTTGATGGCTGCCAAAAGCTGTGAGGTTGCTGAATAGAATAGTATTTCTGGAGCTTTGCCCAGAGCTGAGACAAAATTTGACTCATCTTCATGCATACATTTGCAATATACCTCCGAACTAAAAAAAGGATTTAACTCCATCACGAGGTTCTAGTGATATGTCAGAGCTAAGAATTGATCGTAATGTCAATAGAAGCTACTAATTGACTCTAAAGAAAAAGGTGATCTTTCCATAGCTACATTTGTTGGAATGTTTGTGACCTTGAGTTTTGTTTCCCAGACTGCATGTGCATGTCTCAATCATGGATTCAGTTGCTGGTAGCAGGACAATTATAAAATGGTTTATTTTTACTACTTCAGAGTATATTAGCAAATACCACACTGAGTAGAAATTTAGAAACTGTAGAATTTGGATTGAGTAGATCGGGATTGATGAATTCATTTTATCTATTTTTGCCTTTTTTTTTTTTTCAGCTAGCAATCTTCCAACAAAAACAGGGATAAAAAAAGAGAAAAGCAAAGAGAAAATATGGAAATTGCATGACATTTACATACATGATTCTGTTCAATCTACTTACATGTTATATTATTTTATTGGATCTTTACCAGTGTTGTATGTTCAAATTGTAAGATCTATCTCCCTGTCTCTGTAAGATCTATCCTGTCTGCTTATTGAGTGCCCATGCACTTTTGAATACAAAGTGAATACCAGCCTACACTTTTAGGCATGATCATAATAAAAACAGTAATGAGAAACACTGTCACACAGCTAAGTTACTAATATTCTATCTTTTTGGATTGTTAATCTTTTGGTCTGCAAGCTGAAGAGATCAGTAAACAATAATCTGGAAATGGATGTAAGAAACATTTTTTTAAAACTACTATGTATCCCTGTTTGAAAGTATCACACACCATCCATTAGAAGATGGAAGCAGTAAATCCTGTGAGCTGAAGAGAAGCCTGTGAGATCTAGACATGTTTCTTATACATACATAATTTGATGCCAATACTGCTCTTGAATAATCAACTGGATTTCAAGAATGTTTTACTTTTACTAAGAAAAAACTGTTCTGCAATGTTTCAGACATGTACCCTACTTAAATGCTGCTCTGGGATTCTAAAAAAAGTATTGATGAACAATTATATAGTGAGAAACTTATCAGCATGAGCTATGCAGAATATGTTATTGCACCAGTTTTAGTCTCAAGGATGATACTTGTCAGCTAGATTATAACATTTTGGCATACATCATTAACAACAGTTGAGGAGAAAAGGCTCAGAAAGAAAGGAAATATTACTTCCAGTGTTAAAACACTATGAGATTAACAATATATACTGTAACAAAATATTGTTTTCTATTACCACCATGCAGTAATACAATAGGTTTGGGGCAATAAATATGCCAAACTGCAACATTTACTCTTACCACTGAGAAGCCAGTGTGGTAAAGATATCAGCAGTTTCAGGTTCTTGGAACAGTTTCAGAAGCTCTGGTTCAGATGATAAGTCAGCAAGGATCCTTAATTCAATATGGGAAAAATCTACAAAACAGAGTGTTAAAATAAATCTATTGCTCCAAAATAAAAACAAGTCTGCATTTTAACCAAACTATCACAAATCAAAATACAAGCCTGGACTGTTCAGTCATTTCCTCTTGCTCAAAACAAAAACAACAACAAAAACAACACAGCTGTAGAAAGCACATCCTTAAAGAGTTACAGTCCAGCTACAGGTGACACAGTGCCCGATTCCTTCATTATCTTTGGGTGTCAGTTAATCTTATTAGTTCTTTGTTTCTACTGACAAGGCTTACAAATCATCCACATCTAAATCACACTAAGGCATATACATCTTATAACAATATTAATTGATACTAAGGGATTTGACAGCCTTCTAAAATATAATGTCACGCAAAGAAGAGGGGAAGAAGACATCATAGAACTGAGAATATTAATATGTATGAGAATAATAACACATTGTCTTACCTGCAGCTAAAAAAGTATATCCTTTCTTTGAAACAAATAATGCTCTTGGGGAAATGGTTACTATTTCCTCTTCTTTTCCTAGAGAGGAGGTAGACATTTGTGTACCAAATCATCATCCAGAAATAGTGTTGCAAACCATAGCAGGCTGTTAATGCCACTCCCAACACCCAACTGAAAATACACAAATAACAATATAAGCATCCTAGCAGAGCATCAACTTCCAGCATCACAATTATTTTACTCATTAGTCATCTAGAGCATCTGCATCTCTGACATCCTTGCATTACCACTCATTTCTCCTACTTCTTTTTCAAAACCAAACCATTCCCAAAACACTAGCTGACAAGTAACTACAATAAATAGCATTATTCACAGATCACTTAATAAAAGATGCATGCAAATAAGAAAGAGTCTACAGAGATGAGCTAAAAATGTTTTATTATCTTTGAACTTGCTGCAGCAATGTGCTAATAACCAAATTCTGAGTTACAGGAGGCTGGAAAGTATGATATTAAGAATGTACAGCCAATATAGGCATCCAAATTCTAATGAAAGAAACCCTCTACAATACCTCAAAGCAACATTGTACCTTGGCAAGGTATTAGAAACTTGGTGCATTCTAGGAAAACTTCTTGTCTTAGTGTAAAAAGGAATGTTTTATTTTGAACAACCAGAACAATTCATCTGCTCTGTGATTACTGACAGCTGATAGCATAAAAGTGAGGGGGAAAAGTGTCTCAATATAGGAACGGAGAGCTTGGAAATACATCTTTGATAAGCACATATAAGAACATTAACAAATTTGACTGAATAATTTCCTGAAAGGCCTACGTTCCACTGCTAAGCACTGTGCCACAGATTTACACAGATTTTTTATTTAACAGCAACTTAATAAAATATTTACAAAAATGATTCGGGAAGATAAAATAAAACCACTTTCAAAGTTGTATACCATCTTAAACAGTCTCCTGTCTTCTGGTATGTATTACATTAAATGTAGAGACTGGGGGACTTAAAAAGCAAGCCTGCCCTTATCTATCCAACAAGTGAGCAATATTTCCCAGCTATGATGGTAGGTGTTCAAGAAAGAATTTATATAAGCAAATCTCTCTTATATTAGAGTCTACTGTGAGTAGACATTTTACCGCTTTGGTCTCTTATTCACCTGCCTTAAATCCACTTCTGTTACCAAAAACAATACATCTGACAAACTGTTGTTGCTTGTCTTTGAGTGGGATTAAGATGACCCAGCTCTAACATCTCCTCGGGAAAAGTCTGATAAACTGAATTCCCCCAAAACACTCCTAGGATGTTAAATGTATTTAAGATGCATAATTTCATCTGGAAAAAGGAACAGTGAGATTGTCCAAGGAAATAAAGTTCTGAAAGTTTAGGACTATTTAAATCAGAGCTGAAACAGCAAACCTTTTTAGGAACAACCAGCAAAAAGTGATTGGCTTAAATGTTAAGGTTCAACTATGAATCAATAATCTATTCTTTTATATTGGAGTTTTTGGTCTGCTTTAAAATAAAAAATATCTTATTGCAGAATAGAGATAAAATTACCTTTAAACATTAATAAAAACAGTTTACCTTTTATATACTGTTTCTTTATAATTCTCACTGGATGTTTAGAAATACCTTGAATGTTCTACAAATAAGAATAAAAAATGCTTTTAAGTTAATGTTTATGGCAATGTTTACAAACAGTTCATAAGTAGCATAAAAACATTAGCAAGACTAATGCCAACATTTTTTTCTCATATATTAAATAAGATTATCCACCTTGCCTTTCAAAGAAGTGTTCCCCTTTCTATAACAAGTAATTCTGAACATTTGCTGTTCCTTGACAACTGCGAGTTTATGAGAATGACTTCTCACTGGCAGCCTTTACAAATTCTAATTTCTGGATGTACAATAATCAGTAACCCAATTAAAAATATTTTCTCTTTAATTTTAACCTGTATTTTTAGATATGGTGCATTACTTTCAAGAAAAGAATACATTTGAAGTCTACCTAAGGCTAAGGGAACAGACTTCAGACTTAAGTCTTTTTTCTAACATCTATTCCTGCTGTTTTGAAATGCACAACAAAATAAAGAAAGAGCTGTTTATTAAGTACAGCATATCAACCAAGGTTAAAAGTGACCACTAAACTTATCAACAAACATAAGGCAGGACAAAGGTTTTCTAGATTTTTCTTTGAAGGTCTGGGTTCATACATAGCTTAGAGCTCACACAGTAAGGCATGGAAGATGTCACACGACAGCTTCCTTCAGTTATCCCTCCCACGACATCCCTCCTCGTCTAGAAAGGTAACACACAACAGGAGATAATGTGCATCAAGCTCAATTTTCATAATTCCATGCAATTAATTTGCAAGTAGTTCAGGAATTAGATGAACATACTAATATTATGTAATCTTGTAAATTGAGTAGAAGGAAATACTGCTGTATAATTTCCAAATCAGAATGATCATTTTCTATATAATTTTGAACTCAAAATCATTATTTTAAACCTAAGAAGGGTGTAATCAAGCTGCAAAAGTTATTGAAATTTAGAGTGGAAGTAAAAGAACAAAAATGAAACAAGATCATTTCTAGTCTTAGGATCACCCTTAAAGATCCACAGTTGAACGTATTGAAGTTGAAGCTCTCCTATAGCACCATAAGCAGAGGAAGTGCTATACAATGTACATAATATTTCATAGTGCAGGTCAGCTAGGAACACAGCTCTAAGTCCCTCAATACCTTCACACTCCGGTACTTTCTGGTGCGGAAGAAACACTACCTTTAATATTTTACTCTTCACTTTCTAGGAACGTTTAAAAAAACAGTTGTGGGAATGAGTATTATAATGCTATGACCACATTTTAAAATAAGTGGTTATTTAATCTGTGCACAACACTAATATTTCTAATGATAACTATTGATTTCTACTGATAAATTGCAGTAGATCAGTGCTTGTTCATATGAATAACATACAATTTAATTGGCCATGAAAGCTAGTGGATTCTCAGGAATATAACAAAGTAGGTCTTTCATTATGTACTCAGACATGAATGTGGGAGCCTAATTTCACATATTAAAAAAAAAAAAAGTCATAAAATTTTAATTTTTACTTCAGTCATTTTAATGGTAGAGAGCATTTTATGGACATTTTCATCATGGTCTACTAGTCTATACTAGTATTGACATTTCATTCACTTAAGATAATTTCCAGCATAGGAGTATAGGTTAAAGAGCTCTTTGAAGTTACTCTCACTGATTGTTGTTCCTTAACTTGTTAGATTCAAAATATTGAGAAAAGTGAAATAAATAAAGATATATTTCAAAATCTACCTTATACTGCTAAAATAAATCACTATATTGCCATCTTGTTTTCACTGAAAGCATATGCAGGAAGTCTGCTTTTAGAGCATTTTCAGAAGTGTTACTAATAATGCTGAAAAACACTAGCAAGTAATTGCAAGTGCAAAATGTACTTTCACTTGTAAATTAGCTAACAACTCATAATTTGAATAAATCTTCAGAAAAGAAGTAGCTCAAGAAACACGAAAGTGGTAATGTTCACCATTAAGCTACTGGAATAGCTTAATAGATTTCTCTCACCTAATTTCAGACATCTTTCGGTTATTCTTTGGTCTAAACTAGTTGTCTAGTTCCCTCTAGTATACCCCTATAGTCAGTAGTCAAAGACACGAACCTCCAGGGGGTGATTCAATCTACCTGTATGAGACACATTTACAGCAACTTGACCTACAACTTGCCTGGAGGTGATTTCTGAGATTTAGATTATCAAATTTGATGAGATAAATTTACTTTAGATATTTTAAAAGATGGGGAAATAAGGAGACAATCATAGAAGAGTCTTCCAAATGAAAAGCTTTCCTCCGCTTGAGCTGAAAATTATGTGACAGTATTATTATATCTAAAGTGGAAGACTGATGTGGCTTTGGTAAATGACTATTACCACCTTGGGCTACAAAACAAAGCTTGGCTTTGTGCATTTATTTCAAGCATATTCCTGAAAAACCATAGCAGAGCCAATCTCAGATGTAACTGCTATCCCTTAGTGTTAGAAAAAAGGAATACATGCCCTGTTAGAAGTTACACAGAAACAAAATTGTTCTCTCTGAACAATTATGTTCCAACAGAGGAGAAGAAACATACTTGAAATAAAGTTGTGGAAAAGCTGGTTGTGAAAGTTAACTATTAATGCTTCATTATTTCTGGATGAGTAAATAAATAAATAAACAATCAGGCTAGTCTAGTGGATGATTAACAGGAAAACCTTAGCATTAGTTTAAAAAACATCTGCAGTTGCCATTTCTGCTAAATAAATGTTGATCATGAATATAATATACTTACATACATACATACATATATATATATCAAAACGAGAGATAATCAGACTAGGAGTTTGATTTTACAGCTTTAGTTTTGTTGAATAGAAAAAAAATACATTAAAAAAAAATCTAAAAATAATGTTCAGATGTTCCAATGGACAGAAGGACAGATGAGGCTAAGATTCCCGTTCTCATTGTCTTTGAAAGGCTGTGGTGACTGGTGATCAGGAAAGGTTCCTGAGGGCTAGAAGAAAGCAACTGTTGCTCCTATATTCCAGGAGGCCAAGAAGGAGAATGCAGGAAAATAAAGGCCAGTCAGCCTCTCTTTGATTCCTGGGAAGGTGATGAAGCAACTGTTTCTGGAAAACATTTGCAAACGTAATAAAGTCAAGATGATGATCTGGACTGATCAGCATGGGGGAAATTGTGCTTAAGCGACGATAGCCTCTGTGATGAAATAATGAGCCCGGTGGATGAAGGGAGAGCAGCAGATGTTGTTTACCTTGATACTAGCAAGGCTTTCAAAACAGTCTCTCATAAAAGCTGCATAGACAAGATGATGAAGTACAAGCTAGATAAGTGGACAGTGAGGTGGACTGAACACTAGCTGAACTGTCAGACTCAAAGGGTTGTGATCGGCAGCACAAAGGGTTGTGATCGGCAGCACAAAGTCCAGCTGGAGGCCAGGCACTAGTTGAGTATCTCAGTGGCCAATACTGCTCAACACCTCCATGAGTGACCTGAATAATGGGATAGAGTGCAAGTCCAGTAACATGGCAGACTGTACAAAACTGGGAGGAGAAGCCAGCAGGTGGCTGTGCTGCCATCCAGAGAAACCTCAACATCATAGAGAAACGGCCCATCAGGAGTATCACAGAATTCAACAAAATGCAGAACCCTGCTTGTCAGGAGGAATAACACCATGTCCAGTGCATGTTAGGATCTGACAGTCTGGAAATCTGCTTTGCAGAAAAGGACCTGAGGATCCTGGTGAAAAACAAGTTGAACATGAGCCAGCAACAAGCCTTTGTTCCTAGGAACGCCATCGGCATCCTGGACTTTTGGGAAGAATGCTGCTAACAGGTCAAGAGAAATGATCCGTCCGCACTCATGAGATATATTTGGATAGCTGTGCCCAGTGCTGGGCTGCCCAGTACAAGAGAGACCTGGACATACTGGAGAAAGCCCAGTCAAGTGCCACTAATACAATTCAGGGCTTAGAGTATCTGTCACTTGAGCAGAGGCTTTCAGAGGTATTCAGACTTCAGAAGCGAAGGCTCGGGGGGATCATATCCATATCCAATATGTGCCTGACAGGAGGGTGTAAAAAAGGTGGAGCTAGATTCTTCCCATAATAAAACATAAAAACTTTTCTACCATAACAGTGGTCAGACACTGGAACAGATTGCCCAGAAAGGTTGTGGACTCTCAAGCCTTGGAGATATTCAAAACCCAACCAGAGAAACATGCTTTACTGGACCCTGCTTTAAGCATGGGGGTTAGACTAGATAATCTCTAGAGGTCTCATCCAAACTCAACAATTTTATGATTCTATGACTCTGTTTTGGTAATATCACTGTTATTGGTTAATTTACGTATCCCAGTGCCAAACAGTGGAGAGTGTCTTCTCTTCACATGATTTCTGACTGAGCTACAGCTGAAGCCTTCAATTGAATGAGACAGTGGAAAGCCTCAGCAAGACCATGGTTTCATCCCCAGGCATTTAAAAAAAAAAAAAAAAAATTATAGTACATTGTAGTATAACATTAAAATACGTGAAATATTAAAGACAAATATTTTGCAGAAATTTTCGGTTGGCACATCACATCTTAAAATGCAAGCTGTGAGAAAAATAATCGTATTTTCTTGATTATAGAAAAGGTATGTAAAAATGTACCATCCAAGCTTCGTAAATAATTCTGGTAAAACCGCAACACAATTAATGAGATCTACTTGACTGTATAAATGGAAATTTCCATATTTTATGGTTTTAGTCATGACAAGTAGAAAGCTGAAAAAATACACCACTTCAACTGCACACTTTCTTTTTCACCTTTTTATTTCCAGTGAAACTCTTTGTTTTCACTACAAGCATTAAATGACTAAAGATGAATTTTTGTTACATAGATAACAAAATTAAAAGGGAAAAAAAAAAAAAAAGAGAAAGGCAAAAAGAATCATACCATGAATCATCAGAGTGAGAAAAGCCCATCAAGGAAAAATACAACTCAAAATCTCACTGAAAGGTGAAAATATGGAGCAGCAAGGAATCAGGGAAAAAGCAATATCAAATTTTATGAGCAAGTGAACAATTTTTTATTATTATTATCATTTTTTTTTTTTTTACCATTGCACATTTTCTTCTAGAGTTTGTTGAAAGTCTAACCAAAATCCTTTTTCTCTGTAAATACTTCAGCCAAGCGCTGAATCTGATCTGTATTAAACTCACCTTGGATATGATAAGCACAGACTAGCTGCCTTTCCTGGATGTCCAAACCTGACACCTTTCTTTGGCAGCGGACCTAGCACTCACAATCAATTCCTCACCCCTTTTACATTTTCAGTTCTGGACACATTCCTCCAGCATCCAGATGATTGTTGGATCTCTGGTTCACAGTTAAACTCTTCAAAAAAAAAACACATCATGCTGGAAAAGCAGGGATCATAGGCATGGTGGGAAAAAAAGTCACCATGAACACTAGACTAAAACTGTACATGCATAAAAACAAAGACTCCTGATTTCTTTCCTCCTTCCTCCATATCTGATTTTCCTGCTACTATAATCCATTCTGACTAATAATCCTGAGACATTACATACTTTGTTATAGCACAGGTTAGAAATCCATTTTCTTGTTTCTGAAAATACCACTATTAAAAGCAGTTCTACTTTTGTCTGCTGTTTTAAGTGAAGATAGCATAGATCCTTGCCTCTGCTGTTAGCTTCTGTATATAGAGCCTTTAAGAAGCAATCATAGAATCATAGAATATCCTGAGTTGGAAGGGACCCATAAGGATCATCAAGTCCAACTCCTGGCATCGCACAGGTCTGCCCAGAAGTTTAGACCATGTGACTAAGTGCACAGTCCAATCCCTTCTTAAATTCAGACAGGCTTGGTGCAGTAACTACTTCACTGGGAAGCCTGTTCCAGTGTGCAACCACCCTCTCGGTGAAGAGCCTCCTCCTGATGGCCAGTCTAAACTTCCCCTGCCTCAGCTTAACCCCATTCTCGCAGGTCCTATCACTGGTGTTTATGGAGAATGGGTCACCTGCCTCTCTATTCCCCCTCGCGAGGAAGTTGTAGACCACGATGAGGTCCCCCCTCAGCCTCCTCTTCTCCAGGCTGAACAGGCCCAGTGGCCTCAGCTGCTCCTCAATGACAGTCTTAACTCCAGCAAGGACACTCAGAATTGATGGACTCAATAACTCTGTTAGGGCCTCACAAGTATAGCTTTCTCATACATTGTTCAACCTGAAGAATACAATTGTTCAAGAAGAAGAGTACAATTACCAACAAAACCAAAAACTAATCAAAATTCAACAAACAATATACGCTTCCCAGTTTTATGAGTATATTCTCAATTACAATTTCTGTTGAGCTTTCCAGTTTTAGTCTCCGAATTCTACATCTACATTTGAAACTAATTTGATCAATGTATGCTTGATTCTTTCCTAGGTTGAAACAGCACGTTCTTTCAGTTCCTTCACAGGATTACAGAATACAGATGTATACTGGCTACATTACCTTTGAAGTCAGTGTGGTTAGACTTCACGCAACCACAGAGGCTGAGATGCATCTTCATTATTTTATACTCTCACAAGTAAGGTTGTTGCTCATTTTTCCTATGTTAAATCAATGTTTCAGTTGTTTCTGTTGATGCAGCTAACCCATACCTCTCTCTTCTTCTCCATACATATTTCCAGTAGCACAAATTGCTTCTTTTTTTTTTTTTTTTTGGGGGGGGGGGGGGTGGGGGAGGGTAGCCTCAATCAACCTTTGTAACTCCCTAGAAATAAATGCCCATATATGTATGCAATGACACCTATGTCCATACGTACTTTGACTAGAAAATTGCTTGCTCATCTATTAACTGCTCAGATCTGCGTGATTTTAAGTATGCAATATGCAACAGAAAAAAGGCTAGGAAGTTATTGAAATAAATGGGAATGCGCAGAAACGGCTGCAAACTAACAACATTTGATTCTAATTAATTCCTGCACTAATGTAGGGACTTATTTAAAAATCAGAACAGAAACCAAACTTACTCATTGAGATAAGGGTATCCATTCATAAATTAACACAGTGTGGATGTATCATGAGGAAAGATCAAAAACAGCCAAGGAGTTAGACTGAACAGATCTAAGGAAGCAATTAGCCTTTTCTCCTAGTTGTCATTTAGAGATCAGATGAAGTTATAACACACACACACATATATATCCTTTAGTATAGCAACTAATCCACTTGCTGTTAAAGTGAGGCATAGTGCCAAATTCTACAGCAACATAAAACACAAATAGAGGAATTAATACTGAGGCTATCAATATTACTAAAAACCCCAAACTAGTTGCTCTTCTTGTATCCAAGAATATTTACTAGGGCTGTTATCTTGTCAGATCGAATTATTCTAATAGAGGTTGCTTCAGGAATTCTCTTTTTTTCTCTGTTTCCTAACAGATGAGAAAAACACAGATTTTCTCTGACAAAAACAAACAAACAAACAAAACTAGTTTATCTGATGAAATGTACCACTCTAGAAAAACTCATAGGATTACAAATCGAAAAACCTTCTGGAATTTACCCGAGAATCACCTTCTCCCAAAACTTTATGTAAATAATTAAGGCACAAGAATTCAACTCTGTAGACTGAAACAGAAATTAAGCTCTTAAATTCATCTGATGTCTAGCATTGTTTCAGCATTTGGAGCAGAAGCAATACTTTGGTCTGCAAGACTAGATTTTGTTGCAGTGATAACAAATAGGTAGATGACAACTCCTTTGAGCTTTATATTAGACATCTCAAGAGTTATATTTTCTTTTATTCTTATATTCTTCTATTGTAAAATTTCCCTTATTTTCTTCTTCAAAATTTCTTACTCCTTTTTAAGTTGTATTTTCTTGCTCTATGTGAGACTACACCTATTGATAAATTGTACTCTCAATAGCTCGGTTAATCACTTACAGCAGAAATCTAAGCACAGGTTCAGTGAGCTACTTGCTTAATTTTCAACATTCTACTCATTCCTTTGTTAAAGACCAAAGCTGCTGGAGAAACAGAGAGGAAAACTGCACGCTGCCCAAAGCAGCATTCTTGCAAAGCAGAACAACAACTCTGAGTCCTGGGGGCACTCAATCTCAATTCACTAACATTGTCTGGCACCTCAGAAGTTGATGGCAACTCACTCATGAGAAATTACACAGCAGAATTTTCTTTCTTTCTTTCTTTTTTTTTTTTTAAAAAAAAAAAAGCAATTCCTGATTTCTCTTTTGGAAAATTGCTATGTTTAATTATTGTCCATAGCAGTATTTATTTACTGTTGCAAAAGAATAAGCAGGTTTCTCTGACATAATTTCTAGACAGCCTGAAGATCTAATTTTTAAAGTACAGCATGTACCTCAATAAATAGAGAAAATACAAAAATGAACAAGGTCACCATAGCAATACAGTCTGGAATGTATGTGTGCTTGCATTCCTAAGCAAGTCTTGACTTATGTGCAATTGCCATCTAGTGGCTAGGTAAAAATCAAAATGTCCATTTTCCTTATCAGAAAACACTGAATCATACTAAGTTCTGGTAAGTTTTCTTAAGATAACTTTAAGATTTCATAAGCTGTGGTACTAGTTACTGTTTTCCAATGATGGACAATCATTCAAAGGTGATGCAGTTGGATGTACCACTCCCCTCTTGCCTTACCCAGCAGCACAGAATTATCAAGGTTTTAGATCTGTCAGTCAAGTGAGAAATGTAGAAGTAATTCATCACCTTCCCACAAACTTAAAAAGCTTTCAAAATGAATGCAAGAAAGAAAAAGGTCAAGCAAGAATACTAAATTCTTACTTAAGAAAATTAGCCATAAGAAAAGAATAGCATATTTGATTCCATATTACTAATGCTTTTTGTTATATATTTCTAAATTTAGACCTGCCAGTGATCTTAGGTAATAATGCTGTAGAAACATGGGAAGGGACCACCGAATGATTTTTTAAATTAAAAAAATAAAAATTAAAAAGAGAATTGAAAAGAGATTTGACATGTTGTGACAATTTCTTTTATAAAATTATGGGTTTGGCCCAGCTGCTTGCTTATATACTGACTGATTGCTAACCTTTGCACACCAGGCAACAGAGTTTGTATATACATGGCTCTATGCATCTTTCAAAGACACAAACTTTGCTTTTATTTCCCATATATAAATGAAATAATTTGTTAGCCTAATTTAGTTTATTTTCCAGAAGAAAAAAAATACTCAGAACATAGGCTCTGTGTTCATTAATAGGGGAGGCTCTGGGATGAACTTCAAGATGTGATCTGGTTTTAGTGAAAAAAACCACAGTGCTAAGGCACGGATAACATGCCTTAGGATAACAACCTTTTGAGTAACAGTTAGAGCCAGGAAATATCGCACTAGTTGCATATTACCTGTATACTATAGCTTTAAATTAAGCAGCGTCAAGGGAACATTGCTCAAAGGTACAAATATTGGGCCTTTACAGACATGAAAAAAATGACAAGGTTTCCAGACTGGAAGAATTCCAGACTGGAATCTTTCTAAAGAAAAGATGTCACATTTGTTTCTTGTAAGGGTAAAATTTAGCATCTCAAACAAGATTCCTCCACATACTGAGGAATTTACTGACTATATGTTAGCAGGGAATTCCTTTCAACAAGCTACAAAGGACTGAACAGGATGCGGATTGAAGGAATCAAAGGAAGTCTAAATAACCAATGCCACTTTCTTTACTTGCTGTGAGGAAAGGACAATTCTTGATTTGGTAGAAGTGGTGCTTAACTATGAGTTCTTAACTAATAGCCACAGCTAGCAGATGATAATGTTAGTACAGGAGAACTGAGGACCAAGAAGCTGCACAGAAGTCAGCACCATGACCTCCGTCCTTATTCTGTTTATCTTCAGTGATCCTTATACAAGCCACTATTTATTTTTTGTCCCAAACCTGAGAGAATGCATCTGTCTACACAACTGTGGGTGAAATTTCCTGAGGTTTTTTGAAAGGATGCTGAGGAAATAAAGAAGTGGCAAGTTTTCCACCCATTCATACAGGTAAAAAAGAACTGTCAGCTGAGAAAGAGTAACATAATAGGGATGCAGATTGACAGAGATCGTTTTCCTGAAATTCTTTAGGAAACCAATGACAACACTTTCAAAAGCAGCGCTGTTTGAAAACACAATCATCCAAGACAAGACAACTCTCTTGCTGTATCTAACTTTTGATCTTCTATAAATCCATTCTCTTTTTATCATTCTTCATTTCTCTCCTTCCTTTTTTGTCCTGCCAGAACTGATGTTTTTGAAGTGATTTTTTCTGACTGAAAGACAGGATGGGAGAAGAACAATGCACAGCAAAATAAACTATTTAAACACTTCTGTTATATTAAAATTTAATGAAACTTGTTCTGAGATCAGAATTAGACTATGCATTTTCCTTGCAAAAAGTAATTCAGCAGTTAAAACAATATGCTAACATCTCTTACTTTTGAGAGCCTGGAAGACAAGATGCAGTATCTGCACCTAAGATCTTATTTTATTTTATTTTTTAATTGTTCTCTCACAATGTAAGTCTCCAAGCTTTGAATATTTTCTAGAAATCCCACTGTTTGAATATTTCATATGAAGAATAAAAAAAATCTTCAAGAAGTACTTCTAAAATCTTAATCAACTCCTAAGAGGTACCAACAGCTTCATAAAAAATAGGCACATGAGTATTTACACAGACATGAAGATAGATGCATTTTTGCACATTGCTGGAGACTTGATCTGTGAGCAGCTGTCTTACAGATGAGGTGAAAATGAACTGAGGCCATGGGTTCTATGAAACTCCTAAGTGTGGAGGTATAACAACTGTGACCACATTGTGACTTGAGAGGATGCTAACAGACACCAATCTCAAGCAAATGTAACTTGCTTAGATAAGAGTTGAAATGTGTATGAATAAATACTGGAAGGATAAAGATTATGATAGCTAAGAAGTGCACTGTTTGTCTCTTATAACAAAAATACTATGCTAACATTGCTCTTAAATTACTCTAAAATCATGTGGAATAAGACTTCAGAATTCAAAGAGACACAACACAGTGTATGCATGAATTTTTATACCAAACTACTTTAATTTACAAAATGACTATAATAATTCCTTTTAAAAGCTTCTAATTTGTAAGATAGTGGAAACTACATAGCTAAAAAAAGACGCATTAATCAAAGGTGACGCTAATTTTGTTTGTTGTTAGCTATGTGCTCTAGTCATGTACATATTAAAGAAAAACACTGGCAGTAGAACAAGCTGTATTCCAGCACAGATTTCTAAAAGGTGATCGGTGTATAGCTTTGGCTTCTACCTGCAGCAGTTCCAAAATATATTGGCAAAGGCTACTCAAAAGATAAAATGAATCAGCATATAACCAACTGTCTTAACAAAGCCCACTCAACAGCAATAGGCAGGCACTCAACTGCTGACAATTTAATTTATACATACTGTAATTGAAATGTAGTATCTTAGAAATTGAACAGAACAAACGGAGGTACACAGTGCCATCATTTCTCTAAGCAAAGAGACACTTAACAGGATTTTTTTTCTATCCCATTCTAGAAGTCTGAGCTTCTCTAAGGAGTGTTTTGCCAGGAACTAAAGGAGAGGGAAGGAGGAATTAGGTCTCTCAGTCAATATTTCATAATGTGCTAATAGCCGACATTACATTTCATACATCTTTCATTTTTTGAGCTGTTAATGTTAATGCTCTGTATTTCTGTGCTTACATCCAGTTTGTAGAAGAAATAATGACAGGCTCGCTCTCTTATCCTGCATTAATAAAATGCAAGCCTTTTTTTGTGTTATTACTGTACAGAAGCAGATTTACACTGGCTACACATTGCCATTTTATGTATAATTATGTTTTGTGTGGTATTTAAAGAAAGACAATCTCAAATAGAAGTTACCTACATGATTGTATTGCTTCTGTTACTACAAAATTACAGCCCAGATGATGCCCCAAGCTTTACTGAGCCAGATGGAAAACATTACCACGTAAAATGTAGTCTGTGCATCCGATACACTACACCCACCATGAGATCCATACACACACAAAACAGGAGCCTTACTGCAGGGAATGCCAAAGATATGCACATAGCGTAGAAAAGGATACTAGGAGTACACGAGATGCTAGAAGAACAAAGGTCTATGATGCAATTGTAGGCCTTATTTCTGCAATTTGATATTAACATGACGATGTTCTGGAGCACCAGATATCGGTGTTATGATACTGCTAACAGACTTTTCATACCATAGTTGTCAAACCCGTAACTAAGAGCATCTTATTGCAATGTTAACATAATGTAAGTTTTTATCCCATAAGCAACTGAACCGAAGTCATCAACACGCTCATTCTTTCATTCAAGTAAAATTTCCTTATCAAAACATAAAACTGAGATGCAGGGAAGAAAAAACTATCTCACGTCTCCCACATTGATACTAGTTTCTTTAAATGCTAAAGTTTCACTAATACATACTTCAAAAATAAAGCAGCAGAGATTGTAAGAACATCAATACTCTAAACACATACAAAATCAGATATTATTTTAGTGCTATTAAAGCAACTATAACAGCCATGCATCTCAAACTATTGAAACAAATATACTGAAAAGAAACATGACAAAAGAAAAGCTCATTTTGAATTCAAGATATACTCAGGGAACACAAACCAACCCTAATAAATGGCATGGATGCTCTGATTTTATCAGCATATCAGCACAGTGATAGCTGTTTGTATCTCTAGAAAACATGACACTAAACTGCTTTGACGCAAAGGTCCAAGCAAATGCACAGACTGTCATCCCTGTTAAGACAACCATTTTTTTTTTTCAGTAAAGCCCATGTAAGAGCATAATTACCTAAAAGTGGTTTTGTTAGCCTAAATGACATTAAAGAAAACTTGGCAATACGTCTTATATGAACCTGACTCCTCTCTATCCTTAGTGCTTTCCAATAAACATATGAAAAACAAACAAACAAACACATAAAACACACTGCAGTAAAATCAATGCAAACCTAAGACCCACACTATCTTTCCATTTGAAGTGTTTGTTCATTTCACTAGGTCAGCATATGGAAACAAGTTTACAGAAATTGTATTCACAATAGTGCAGTTTCCAAAGTAGCCAAGGTACTGGGTCATTTCTGCCAAAAAAAAAAAAAAAAAAAAAAAAAAAGATTAGATCACATCCCTGCTCCCAGACTTCGTGTCTGCCTCCTTACATTGCACGAGCTCTGCCAAACCCTTCCACGAATTGTGAAGGAAAGAGACAGGGGAAGCAAGACACTTCAGTAGTGGTGAGTTAGTGTACAAATTTGAAATACCTTGCAGAAATTCCATCTGTGTTGCAATCTAAGTGTGACCAGAGGCGACAAACTTGCAGAAAAAAACACTGATAGTATCAGGGATCAGCCTGTAACCTTACTGAGGCCTGGAATGAAATGCCTGAAATTTGAGAGCTGCCACAATAGTTTTGATTGCCTCATTCTGACAGTCTGCCTTGGGTTTTGTCCACTGGTGTGGGTATGCTAACAATGTAAAACCTATTGGGATAGTGTTAGAGGGAGACAAATGGTTAGCATCTCATCCACACTGTCCATAAGCCACAGGACAAACTATCCCAAAACTACAGTGGAGTTTTAATTAGTTTTAATTGACTCAGTTAGTTCATTCACTCCGAAGACAGCCCAGAAGGGAAGAAATACCTACACAGTGTGGGCACACATGCAGTGTCTCTACTTCTATAGACTCTCTCTTCTATGGTAATTGAAACCAGACTTCTTATTCATATTTCAGACACTGATGGAGAGTAACACATTTTCTAATAAACGAGCATGCAATTCTCTCTCATGCATTCAATATCAGAAGATATTACTTATATCTGCTGGAAAGACTGAAGTATTTTCAATATTCAGGTTTCCTATGGTTCGCCTTTGAGCACATTAACATTCAACATACCCTAGCTAGTTTCTCTTTCTAATGACATTTCTCCTTTCCAAATTAAAGCCTAAGATGCTTTAAGTTAAGTGATTTACTTTCTTGGCCTTTTTGGACAAGCTGGTAACACTATATTTCCTTGGAAGAAACTGGAATGTTTTCATTTATTTTTTTTTCACCTGCTCTGAGAAGGTAAAGAATTTGACTTATCTCCAGCATAAATTTTGATACTCAAAGGAAGGAAATATCCCTCAAGCCCAACAGTTTATGCTTTTTAGTTGAAAGATACAAACAACTTCTGAAGTGTAGAAATGTAAACTCACTAGTAACATTTCAATTCTCCTGCTGCAGAAGCCTGGAAGAAAAATCCTTTCCGCAGAGGATCTGATTCTAGTGCTGAAGTTTACATCTCAGACCAAATTATAGCATACAATTATAAGCAATCTTTCTATCTAGCATTACAACTTCTCTGCTCATTCTGAGAGAGGCTTAATCTTAATTGGCTTTGTGTCTTCCAACCTCTGCCATGACTTGCTTTTTCTTTAAAAGGTGAGAGACTGAATAATGGTATTTTAACGGAGGTTTGGAAAACAAATGTGTCTTTATGAATGTAATAAATATATTTAATATGAAACTACTAATTAGCAACATAAAAAAAGGAGTATCCTAATGCAGACAAGTCTAATCTATTTATAAATAAAATTAAAAACAAAATATTCAAACCATAAACCTAATTAACTTTTCCTTAACAGTCACAGTCAGTTCACCAGAGAATGAAAAAAACTAGCCTATGGATTTATTATAACATCATTTGACTGAAGCATTTAAGTTTTTGTATTTATTTTCAGTTTTCAGATAGTTTCTCACTCAGGAGCAAATAGACAGTTACAATGCTATAGCAGGAGACTACATTATCAAATCTACCTCTCTTCAGTGATGTACTACATTACTACATAATGCTTATATGGAAAAAAGGTATTAGTTGTACAGCACACACACTGCAGAAAAAGGAACCAGAGAAGAAACAGTGCACAGTTAAACTAAAATAGATGTATACTTGGAAAGCCATTGAATTCAAGTTCTACCCAGAAACCCTCTCTAAGCTGCTGCAACACAAAAGTAAAAAAAAAAAATCATGTCAAAAGCTTATCTTTTGACAGAAACCTGCTTAAAGCCAAAAACGTACATCATCCATCATATGTGGATTTGTCTGAAAGATGATCACAAAACAATTTATTTGAAAAAGAAATCCCATTCTATGCCTATTGTCTGATTATTTCCCCTTAAACCTATGAGTAAAACCCTCCTAGACTCCATTTTATATCTTAAAATGACAGATCTATTTATTTTAAAAAATAAATATGTAAATATATATATTTATTAATATATATTTATTAATATATATAAAGAAACCTTTGTTTGGAACCTCATCATCCACAACCACTGCAGTATATGAGGTTTTTCTTCTATTTGAGTTTTCACGGTATCCAATTTACACTTACCTTTTGTTTTTATCACTCATTAAAGTATTTTAAAACACAGTTCAAAATAAACTACCTCAGCAAATGTTCAGCTAATATATGACATCATAGTGACTGCAGAAATATCTACAATACTTAGGATTTCTGGCAAGCATTTTCCCAGCCCTTCAGCACTTAGCAAAGTGACTGGGCATTGCACTATATCTAATATATCAATAAACTATTCAGAAACAGATGGTATAAATTCCATAAACACTTTGCACAAAAAAGCTGTGCCAATGTTTTTACTTATACAGACACAGGCAACCCCAGATCCTAACTTTAGCAGCATTGTTCTGAAGAAAACCTTTTTGTTGATCGAAAAGTAGATTTAGTGCCATTATTAGCATAATGGGCCAGAGGTCACGTTGTGTTTTATGTGGTTGTTCAAGACAACTCTTCAGCTCTGACTTGTAAAGCCTGTACAGCACGTCAGAACATTTAGCAGACTGTGACCTTCATGATCTTCTCTTCCATTCTCTACCATCTCATCCCCCCACCTGGGTGCGTAAGAAGCAGGAGGAGCAGTAAGTTAGTTCCATTTTTAATTCAGAATCCTAGACACTGGTTTTTCACTCAGCAGGAAGCACAGCCCCCCCATAAATAGTCCAATGACAACTTGTATGGAAATACCCACCAAGAGGGTAGGAAGATATAAATGAAACCTGAACTGTCAAGATAGGTAGGAGGATCTAAGGAATGTACCATTATTATGAGAACCTCCCAGGAGAGTTTTTTGCCAGAACTCCAGAAACAATCACACCAAGTAGGCCTTGCAAGGAGCCACATGAGCCCTCTGATGCAACGTGGTCATGACAGAATCATTGTTTAACATCTCTGCTCCTCCACAAAGCTGTGGAAGACCACAACTTTGCTCCCAAGACTGAGAAGTCTTCCAATGCCATTCATACTCATGAAGCTTAAGGTTACGAACAGTCTGCTAAACTCAAACCTGCAGGGACAAGAACTGATGATACTTTTGGACACACGTTAAGGTGTATGCAACCTCCTGGCGCCCCTCTATACTTCATGAGTCAGGTCCCATTTCTGCATCTATTTTCCTTCTGCCACAGGGCTGGGTGGCAGGTCTTTGCCAAGAAAGGCCACAGGACAGTAGAGGTGCACTAGAGAAGGAGTTAAATTTCAAGTAAAATGTTATAATAATATACATTCAAATATGCACTTAAAAAGGCTACCTTGGGGAGGGAGGGTGCTTCCAGTAGTCCAGAAAGTGAAATAAAAGACATTCCAGCCACAAGCATACATGGAGATTATTATAGCCAAAGAAGAAGCACAAAGAGCCCAAGTATCACAGCCATATAGGTACCTGTTGCTTCCAGAGCAACTGAGTGCTTCTCTGCTACAAGGCCTGAAGCCCAGCTACATGAGAAAAGGGCTTCTCATCTTGCTCTTGCTCTTCCCACCCCTCCTCACCCTCCTTTTTTTTTTTTTTCTTTTTTTCTGGAATCCCCGGGGTAGCTTCCAGGCTCACCAATCCTTTACAGAGAGTGGCTCAAGAACACCATGAACTTATTATAAGGAAAAAAACAGCATTCGGTAGAAGTCTAGAGGGTGCATGCATGGCTCACAGTTCACTCTACATAAGCTTCAGGAAAAATTATTAATTTCTGATCTAGAGATAATGGAAAACATTCATTAAAATAGATGTTCTAGGGTAAAATACCCATTTAATACACTTTTCCTGCCTCCCCTTTACTTATAGTATGGCAAGTGTTAGATTTGCAAGAAAATTAGAATATTCCATAAATTAAAAATATGTAATATTTTATAGAAATGACATTTTAAAAATATAAATTTAAAACTTTAAAAGTTTTAAAGTCACTTACTGGATGTTTGGATGAAATTCTGCCAGTCACAGTTCCTGTCTGATTCCATGTAGAGGAAATAAATCCCTACAGTCAAGTAAAATAAACATACCCACAAAAAAAAAAAAAAAAAAAAAAAAAAGGATGAAGCCATACATCTAAAAAGGACATATTTCTCTAAAGTTTAATTAATGCTAATATTAGTTAAGAAAACTCACTGCAATTGTGATTACAAAGTCAAAAATACTTTGTAATTTTCCATACATAAAAGTAAGAACTGTAAATACTGCAATCATTTCATACTGTTTTATGATTTCTTTGAAATACAGTTTTACAGACTACTTTTCTTTCTTTACCTTTCTCATACATGTTCGTAGTCCATCCACATAGGTCGATTTTATCTTACGAACCTGAATTACATGAAAGTATTAGACAAATACTTATTCATACAAATAGGATTTTCACATTAAAGATATTAATCTCAAATGCATATAAACTTGTTTTGTAGACTTTCTTAAAAGACAGTTTTACCTTAGAAAATAATGGATGCATACTCACTAGTAGCTTGACCTATTAGCATAGGTTAGGAAAGTGCTAGGTTATACCCTAAAGCCAGGTCTGTAAAGACATTAGTAAATGAACTATTGGAATTTATACTTTTATATCTTAAACCTCCCCCTTCCCATCAATAAACTACCGCAAAAAAGCCACACGCAAAAAAACTCCACTTTTTTTTTTTTTTTTTAAATAATAATAATCTATCTGGTAAACTCATCAGCTGAATACCCAAACATTAAGCATAAGAACTAACTAGGTAATTTGGGATTTTCAGGAAGGTCTTTTCACCTAAAAAAAATATAACTAGTCATCTCCCTTACTATCATGACAATATTTCTTCAGAATACAGAAAAGAAATATTTTGTCCTGAGAATGTGCTTTATAGTACTAAACAAATTTAACAGTGAAGTTTTCCAAGTGCTTTTGCAGTAGTTTCTGTTAGCTGTAATCTAACATTGTGCAAAACTAAAGTATAAACATGAAATTTAAAAACTCTTAAGAATATCTACAGCTTGCAAATTTAAATTTCAATGAATATTTGAAATAATTTAACCCGATACAACTTTGTTTGTTCACCTGTGAGTGTATTTCTTGCTAATTTTGCTTCAGTGCAAATACATTATGTAAACACATCTCACCTGCCGGTATTCTAACATTATCTTAGGCAAAGGATGAAGATCTTGCAACTTACTCAGCTGCAAAATAAAGAATTTGAATTACTGGTACATTTTTCTGTTAAGGGGTATTATTTAGCCATCTTAACCTCACCATTAAAACACTGATTGATACTTCACATTTAACTGTCAGTAAGTAAAATACAGCATAAGTTCTGGTGGAAGACATTCTTTCACCAAGCTGAGAGGATGAAAAACTGGCTAAGAATAATGTCCTTCAAGCAAACTCAGCCCAAGCCCAGGGGAGCCTTCATTCTTTCCTGCCTTCAGCAGGAGGGCTGGAGATTATCCCTTTGCATTTCATTTCCTTTCCCATTCTAGACAGGGACAAAAAGATCTGCAGACAAAAGCTGTTCCACAGAACATAGAAAACATATAGGGCATAGGGTGTGTACGTGTGAATATGGCCCTTTGTTTCATTTTTGTGCTAGACAGCATCTAAGTAAGAGATAACATGAAAAAGTACACAAAATAATACATATTTATACATATATACACATGTATGTAGATATATATGTATACATAATCATGTATGTATACACACACACAAAATGCAAAAGGAGAATTTATTCCGTTCATCCAATAATACAAATTCCAGGAGACTTTCAATTTAAAAAAAAAAAAAGTTGAAATTGTCAAATTCAAAACCAATAAAATTAAGCAAATTTATGATAACTTTGAGTGTAAATTGACATAAAATTTTGTTAATAAAAATAGTCAAATGAGCTTGGATATTTAGAATTACAACAAAAATATCTGGAACTACACAGCTCAGGGTGGAAAACTGATGCAATTATACCAGAATGGTGATTAAAAACTGTAAGTTTTTTTCATACTATCAGGAATAGACAATATATTACTTAACTATTATTTAACTGTTAATAATGTTTCAGATTACATTTCTTTAATTAACCTAATATCAACAATTGTAGGAAAAAGCACCGGACTAAAAAAAAAAAGCATTGCTTTGATAGACTGCAAGAAATCTTATGTTCTCACACAAAGACGTGTTTTATTTCACTGATCCTTTGTATCTCTCAGGTCTTCCCTGTCACTCACCAAGATTACATACCTGATCTATGAAGCCTCCTTTTCCATCAATAGTGTGCAATTTTTGTGGTTATGCTGCTGACATTAACCCAGAGATAGCATCTGGTAGTTCAGACAGTCAGCCCGAGAGTTGAATTTCCTCTCTCACAGTTGAGAAACAAATACTATATTTCTGTTTTCCCCAAAAGTGCTCATTTTCAGCCATGAGTTGTATATTTTCAGTTTGACTCCCATATAAACTAGAGCAATACAATTGCAGCTACACGGGGTTATGATTCTGTGATTATTTTAACAAAAGGAAGGGGCATCCATATTTGCCTCTGAAGTTACCAAGAAATCTACAGTTTGATCTTGCCTTTATCATTTATAGGCAAATTATTTTGGCAAGTTTCTGTCTTTCTGTGGGATCACACATTGAACATGTGCATTGCTGAAAATGATCTGCTCCAACACTAACAGAAAAAAAATATGGAGAAGTTTCATATGTGCAGTATTCACTACACCGTATCTGAAAACACATTTGATCTCTTGTAAAGGTGAGTGAAAGTATCTAAACTGGTCATTATTGCTCTAAGGGAACAGGCTTCTATTGAGATCCTGCAGATACAACTCCAAATATAACTGTATTTACTGAACACAAGAGAAAGCCTGGGTTGCTCTTTCTTCCCCAGCAGGTTTTACATTTTCTCTCACCACCGGTCTGTTTCAACAACCAGTCATACTTAGCTATCAAAATCTGATTAGTGAGAAAGTCTTCCTCCTCTGAGGAAGATGGTCATACACACATGCTGGTACTAAAGGCTGTAACCCTGGTTATAGCTGAAGTTCAGCTTTGGTAGGTGCTCTGTTTTTCAGGGAGAGCAACTTGAAGAGAAAGAAGGCTGCAGAGGCATCAGATTCCTCTTTAGAAGGTGTTCAGTCTGTGAGGGAGAGAAGGCGGGATGCTATCTCCAAGCAGAACACCTGTAAACCTATTCACAGATTGTTCTGGAAAAAAAATCGAAATAGCACAAATAGATAAAAAACATACACACTTTTCATTCTTGTTTCAGAGCAAGGGAGAAATCCTAAAAGGTAAACAACTCTAGACTAGTTTATTGCCAGCTCCACACTGACTTATAAGAAGGTAAGGTCCATAGGTAAGAGGAGATTTGGCATTAGATCCCTGCAGAGTCACTACAAAGTGTTAGGAAATACCAAGAATTTCAGGTCAGAAAATTACAGATTATTTCCTTCTTTTCTGACAAAGGTGTATTCACTATAGAGTTGTTTTTCTACCTGAAGCTTGACAAATGTCAATGACAGTAGTATTCTCCTCTATCCTTTCCATTCCTGGTAAGTACTAAGAGGACAGCCCCCATCCCTTTCATTTCTGGCACAAATAAATGAAGTGTGATTAATGTGACTTAAAAAATAAACCAAGATTGTTAGGGAAACTTTAGACAAGTGTCAGTTTCACTGAAACATAACTTGGAAGTTTTTCTAAATTATGAAGATAATTAAAAAAAAAACTTTTCCCTGTCTCACCACGACTTCCGAGGTGGATGCCACTTGTTGCCTTTCAGTTCTTGGAATTTTCTCACACAGTGTATGCAGTTTTAACTTTTCAAATAGTACCTACATTAACAAAACATGTAAGAAAACTGTTTCAGTGTTTCAAGTGCTGAAAAAGAATGGAAAATTTCGTGCCTGAACTTCAGTCTACAAAACAGATTTCAAGGAAAACAGTATACTGTAGGGAAGAGAATCAACACATAATTTAAAAGATAAAATCTCTACTTTTGACGCATATGTAACATTACTGTATTCACTAAATTAAAATGCTTTATTTCTTTAAATTCAGTCAAATACAGATTAGCCAAAACTGTCAGATTTATGAGAAAATTCAAGCCCTCCATTATAATCAGAAAAGATAAGTATTTAGAAAAGAATCTGAAGTTGTAAAAACAAATGTATATGCTTTATAATTCTTCTGTATCCATAAAAATTTACAGAACCGATAGCTTAGGTAATAACAGCAGTATGAATATTACCTCTCTAAGCTGACTACTACTGGTCAAAAGGAATCGTTCTCCAGCAATCTGATGGGCTTCTTGTTCAAGCTCTTTGAGTCTCAGCTACAAATGAGTACATCAGAATTATTCTGTTTCAATTATTATTTTCTTCAATATTCTGCTGCTTCCTAGATTAATGAGTATATTGAACTGCTACTTACAAATGGGATACTTCATAATGTGTAAGCATTGTTGGCTATCTGCTACAGTGGATTGCTTACATATTTTTAATCTACAATTCTTTGTGATCTGAGAAGGGGTTAATGTAGTAAAAACTACCAAAAGTCATTGGAAATTTATTTAAATTAGTGAAGACTACAAAGGTCTGTGAGAAACAGAGCTGTGCAAATTATTCTGGTACACTTACAAACTGTCAGACCACTATGATTACCTATTCAGAATTAATGCTACAAAAAGGATTCTCTTGTAGCTATTTTTACCAATTGGAAAGTGGAAAACTTGGAACTCTCAGAACACATAATTTGTGGAGTGTTTTATTTGTAAAGAGAGACAGAAATGTGTATCATTTCTCAGAAAGATGGTTACTGACAACTGTAGGTTCAAAAACATTCATTATAACTTTCATTCAACCCATAACCCAAAAGGATCTGTGCATTTTGCAATGCATTCTCAGTTCAGGGGCAAAGCTAATGAAGCAAATATCTCTTTTGCTTGACTAAATAAACGTAACATAAAATGTGATAAAACAAACAAACAAAAAATTCCTCCTCTTTTTCACTGTTATTCTGTGTAAAAGCAGAAAAATGTTATATAATTTTCAAAAGAAAAAAATAAAGACAAAGTTTACCCCCAGAATCTCTGATGTTTTTTTCAGTTCTTGTTTGTTCACATGTATTTTGTGTGTTTCCATCACTGTAAACACAATTAAATACAGAGTACACTTACAATTGACAATTGTGATCTTGCATAATTCAGACTGTAAAATGGGAACTCTAACTCACGTAGGTGTTACAAGGATAAGGTAACATGTAGTATTCTGAGTTATATCTTTAAGGTCCCTTCCAACCCAAACCATTCTGTGATTCTATGATAACATCCTACGTCAGCATAGTAAGCAGCTGTGTGAAAAAGGTGAAGAGTTGTATTTTGAGCTAAGTTTTCATACCTGCCAGAATTTTGATCAGTGGAAGTTCTAATGTGCAAAATAATTTCCACAAACCTTGAACCTGTAAAGCAAGATACAAATAGACATCAGTATCAGCCAACTTTAATTAACAAAATCAAACATATAATAATATCATTATGCAGATCCATTTTTCAGTAAGCAGTATTTAATTTTCTATATAATCCCTTTTCATATGACAAGGCTGTCTGTGGAATGAAATTCTACTTAGTGTGAATTATAGTATCTAAAAGCTATATTCAGTTATCACATCATTTTGTAGGGAAAAGTACAGGAAGAGTAAAAAAGAAATACAGACCTCGTTTTTTCTAAACTGTTTATTTTTAGAGTAAGATCCATTATAATATAACATACAGTTATCCCTTTATTTACTTGAGCAATTAAGCAACTTCTCAGAATTCACAAATTTGTTTTCATTAGGAAGAAGATGCAAGATAATGGGGTTATGTACCCAATTCAGTTACAAACAACAGGAAGTCTTTTTTCTCTAGCCACTGAAGCAATTAGACAGCAGTATTTGTATAAATCTCCCCCATAGGCTGGTGATCAGTGTTTCTGTGCCTTAGATGTTTCTCCATTGCCTTCTTTCACAGTTTGAAGGATTGCTGGGCCACTTAAAAATCCAGACTAACCTGGTTCAACTAATTGTCTCATCCCCTACAATATATTTCACATCAGTTTCAAGGAAAGCCCCTATCATCCCTTGGATAGGGATGGTTTAGATGAGATATTTAGAAGAAATTCTTTACTCAGGGGGTGGTGATGCACTGGCACAGGTTGCTAAGAGAAGCTGTGGATGCCCCAGCTCTGGCAGTGCCAGGCTGGATGGGGCTTTGGACAACCTGGTCTAGTGGGAGGCTTCCTTGTCCATGGCAGGGGGCTGGAACTGGATGGGCTTTAAGGTCCCTTCCAACCCAAACCATTCTGTGATTCTATGTACCTTTCACCAGAACGTGAGCATATCCCTGAAGTCTGGAACATTTCCAGACATATGATCACAAGCAGAAAACAAAACAGAACAGAACCCCTACAAAAATAAAAGAATTCTTGGGATGCATTCTGAACTTCACTAAGGGCTAACCTACAGAGATGATAGACATGCTTAGAGTTTTTGTACCCAAAGAAGACACTCTCTAAACGTGCCTACCAAGAAAAACAACTAAATTGTTTCAACTCTTAATACTTTTAGATAGTTTCATATAGCTTTAAAATGGAAAATGAAAAATCACAACATTCTGAATTTTTCCTGTTCTTACAATCTTTGTTTAAATATTTAAGTTAACTGTTGCATAGGAAGTTTCTTCAAGATACACTTTCAGAGTAAGACACTTCATTATTCTGAAAAACAATGGCAAATCTGATGGACAATTTTAAATGCTGATCAGCATTGGAAATTGGCAAGGGTTGAAGACTGCTGTTTTACTCATACAGAGATTCTGATCTGAATTAGATGCATGTCACTAGCTGTCTTTAATTTATAATACCTGAGAAGTTTTAGTTAAGTAACTACTTTTCAAATCTTACCTGTAAGTCATGAGTAAGGTCTGCCATTACTTTATAAAGCTTCTCCAAGTTTACACCTAAATTTTGGTACTGATAAAAAAAAATAAAGACTTTTAAGATTAAAATATTCAGACATATTTTTAAATGGGATTAAACTATTTAAATATATTTTTGTATTTGTCTCCTGTTGTATTTAAAACTTAAGTAATGTTTTTCGACCTTTGGGAAAAAAATCATGAACACAGGAGTACTGTTCATTTAGATTTTACCTGCTCCTTTATTTACATTTTGCAAAGACCAAGTACTGAGAAATAGTATCACTACACACTGCCTTTGATGTTGAAGTCAGAATTCTACTACTACTTGTAAAATGAGGAAAAGTACTTTGCATATTTCTTTCTCTATCTGTACCGCGCTTCTTCTGTATCTGAATTATTCACTTCCTTCTGTTCCAGGGAAGTTTCACACGTACTACCTTGTTTAGTTGACTAGAAGATCATATTGATGTGAATATCCAGACTGGAAATACAAACAAAAGCTCCAAGAACACAAAGACTAAAAGTAAAAGTAACATCAACCACGTAAATTTATCAAGCTAGAACACAAAATATAAACAAAGAGCCTATTTTCATCGCTAACTTCCTGTCAAGAAAGATGAAGGTATGAAAAATGCTGCAGATGTAGATTTTATTTCCCACAGCATGCATCTTTGATAATGACTGAATAATCAAAATTATGGAATAAATGCTCATGCAAGCTATTAAGTACAAAAAGCACGGTCTCATAAAATTCCTGGGCCACAAACCATAGAACCTAGGAGAGCATTCTAGACGACTGCAGTTTATACTTGTCTGGTATATACTGGGTAAGCTTTACGGTCCTTTTCAACCCAAACCATTCTATGATACATCAATTATTTTCACACACCGTAGGTGTAGAACAATTGGCTTTCTAGAATTTCTTTAATCCACAGACTTTGATTTTTTTCATGAAAAAGTTAGACTAACATCTCTAAGGGACAGTGCAGATTTTGACTCCTTCAAAAATAAGTTTACCATTTTCTTGAGTATCTACAGAATACAGACTTAATTACTAACTGCATTAAATATATATATATAATAAATAAATGTATATATCATTTTTTAACCTCTTCTGCTAATTTCATCAAATGACTCTTGGCTATAATACTGCAGTATTTGCTGAGTAGTACCATTGCATTGGCTTTCTCTACTACCTCCGTAATATCTTCAAAAACTGCTAGTGGGTGCCCTCCAGTCTTTCCATCTCCCACTTAAAGAACCCCAGTTTTTTCACATTCTCCTTCTAAAGAAGCTGTTTTATCTTCTGAAGGGCAATTTCAGCCACCCTTCTCTGTACCTTTTATAAGCCCACTATGCCTTTCTTGAAATGCAGAGACCAAAACTGCAGTCTTCAAGATGTGGGTACACCAAGAGTTACTCCAGAAAAAAAAAAAAAGAAAAAAAAAAGAAAAAAAAAAGACCCTTTTCTTGCTCTCAATAGTTTTCCTTACAGTACCTATATTTTGTTTTGTTGTTGTTGTTGCAGCTGCTGCAACACGTTGAACCAACAGAAAACTATCAATAATGATTCCAGGATTTCTTTTTAGGTTGCAACTACTGTGGATTCATTACCTGTAATTACATGGAAGCTCATCTGTTCACGGCAACAGAGATGGTAAAGGATCTAGAGGGGAAGATGTGTGAGGAAGAAAAGGAAGAAAAAAAAAAACAAACAAACAAAACAAAACAAAAACACCAAGAACAATAAGAAAAAAATCCCTGGAAGGAAAAACCATCCTGAGAGAAGTCAGGGAAAATCTTCATTAAGCCCCACAAGACTATGGAATTTTGAGGAAGTCCAGAAACCCAGAGTGCAAGACAATTATGCCAGACAGTGCAATACTGACTTCAGATTCCTGTTAATAATATTTTGGAAAAAAATACCTATAGGAGATAGAAATGCAGAATGCTCAAGCTTACTATTTCATGTTTAACAACGTAAGTATAACGTACATCTGATGGAAGACTCAGAGCAGAAGCCAATTTTGTGGACAATAGAATCCTAACCACTTTAGAAGATAATCTGATTACATTCACTGCTTCCTTCTCAATAACTGCATAGCTGGGGACTGACCTAGATTTGGCTAGATTCTTGGTGAGCAGGGTATTCCAAGATCATTTTTTACTAAAATAGCATACATAGGCAGGGTTCCAACTAAATTCAAGATCTGTTTCCCAAGTGAATTACATATTTCTGTCAAGAATAGTAAACAGACTCATCCTGACTGACAGGACACCAAATGGCCATGAAATCATATGGAAGGCTTCTCAATTGAAAAAGCACTGACAGGGTTCCTTGAACACCTTGTAAGTAAGCTATCTCCAGGTTTATCATTTACCCTATATATATTTTGAAGGAATCATAATTATTCTGTGCTCATTTTTATTATTTGCATCCCTGTCCTGGAGCTGGCAGAACACAAAGAGAGGATCTTATGCCATGAGCTGCAGAAGTCTCTCTTTTCTCTACAGACCTGCAGATACTCTATAACCTTCTTACCTTACTGCTTTCATGAAATATCTAAAGTTGGGGAAAAAAAATATCCTCCAGAAGAAATATGTTTTGTTTTCTCCGCTCAAACTGAGCTAGAAGGTGTTTTCCTTAGCAGAGTAAACTCTCAGAAATCCAAATCCAAACTTTGTTGCCCATTCCACAGTTTCACAGTTTTCACTTGATATATTCAGAATCTTCCCTTTGGTCCTTCTGTGATGAGAATGCAAGGACATTCTACTTGTTATCAGATTTACACTCTACTCTAAGACCGCACAGAAAATGAAGAAAATGCTTCAATTTGAATGAAGCATCTAATGTTTTGTAAAAAACAAAAACAAGATTATCTGGAAGAGCATATGGAATGTAACCAGATATGGTATCACTACTAAACTGGATGTCATTAAGCTATGAATTATGGATTAAACCAGGAAGATTGCGATTGAAGTTGTTGCCAAGAATATCTTCTTAAAAACAGGTCTGATGTCAGAACAGTATGGTCCTCCAGGGCTTTTAATCTGTCCAGGCAGACAGTAGTTCTTTTAAAGCAAAAGAGGGGTAAGTATAATCAAAGTGCTAGGACAATTTTTGGTTAGTTCCAATGATGACACTTCACAAATATCCAGCCTGAGACAACTGCACCATCTTCAATTGCATGCAAATAATTGTCCTTGTGAAAATATGGCTTTAGTTAGAAAAATACTACACTAGAATGAATTGATTGGTCTGATTGGCTAGGTATTTATTATTCTAATCTTTTTGCTATATCAAACATTTAATTTCTTGTTGCAAACACCTCTGCATGTTCTTTCACCATGGAGCTTTAGATAGACAAAGAGCCATTAATTTTCTGGTCAACAGAAGTCTTTTAAAACTTGCATTTTAATGGGTAGCAAGTTAAAATTAGTGTTGATAAAGATTTTAAGAAAGCACTTATAATTCAAAAACACAAAATCCAGTTTACATGTAGATAACAAAATGGATTAGGTGGGCACTAGTCTAGTGAAATCAGGGCTAGAAGTTAGAAGACTGAAAGAAAGGGAGAGGGGAGATGAATTGTCAAAAGATTCTCTCACTGGAATCCGAAAAGAGGAGGTTGTGTTTAAATGAACATGACAAATGCATCAATGAGGCATGTGTGTTCAAAAAGAATCAGACAACAAAAGGAAGCTGATGTCTGCTGAGAGGAGTGATTGGAACAGGTTAAAGAACACCATTGGTCTACATGCCAAGGTATTTCTCTTCTGACCTCTGTATTGTACAGCCCTCCAGTGCCAACCTTCAATCTCACAAAAAACTCTACATACCCTCCTACCCCACCATATCATGAATAATAGTTACCACAAGCAACATACTATGAAAAAACCTTGATTGATGGAAGTAGCTTGCTCACCATTTCATCATGTGAGCTATTTTTGCTACAGCCCCTTCCATAAAAAGGAGGGAAAAAATCATTTCCATATCCCTGGAAACTTGAGAATCCTCAACTCTATTACTCCACTTTCACGGTAATCTTCGCTGCAAGCAGGTTTTCCTACCACATACCAGAAAACAAAAACCCATCAACCTGACTGCAAGAAACCTTGTCCATACCCAGTGATCCTGGAACAAATGAGCCAGTAAAAGGCAGTGCTTTCAGCAACAGCCAGCTTACTTGATCCGTTCTGGAGGTGGAAGTAAGCTCAATGACAGGCTTCCAATGACTTCAGGATTCCTTATCAGCAAAGGCAGTAATTACAAAAGCAGCATGATGTGTAGCACCTGTTTCAGCAAAGGTTTCAATGCACATGGACTATGACCACTTTTGTGGAGCCTTTTGACACAAGACCTAATATACAGACCAGCAAGTAGCACACACTCCATGCTACACAGGATACACTGGCTACACAGAGTGAGTAGCCAGAGCTGCAGGCTACAGAATAAAGTAGCCGCCATTCCAAGTATCATGCTGGGTGGACAAGGTTAGCAAAATATAGAGGGAGCTAAACAGAAGTTGTGGGGCATCACTTGGCATTGAGCCGTCTGGGAGAACAGAGGACTGTTAGGAACTTATCACCAAAGACAGAGCAAGAAGGCTCCAGAGAAAATCTGGCAAAAAGATAGGATTCACAGGACAAATGGTACTGACTGGGCAAACAGAGAAGTCACACAAGTGAGAGAGTCCAGGAAACTAATGAATTGGGTAAGGAATGAGGGGGGAGAATAATTACAGCATGTTAAAGGGAGGCATAAACTGGGACTTGGATGAAATCAGCATAAAAGGCACTGGAGATGGCTGGGGCAAGGAATGAAACTAGGCCCAAAGCAGGGCAAGAGGAAAATAAGACTTCAATACTGAACTCAGAGATGGGAATCAGGATGAGAAAGCTGAAAAATGAAAACTAAAAATAGATGTGATGTAGGAAGAACAAAAGACTGAGGGAAAATACGGAAAGAAACAAGGATGCTGACTCACACGACAGGACAGCACAAGTAAAAATAACCTGCAAGAGTATAGCTTCTGGCTGTTTACCTTTCTTTCCATTCCCTACACTAATAGGGAATTAATTCTTGAAGTAGTTTCTGAACAACAGCAGTTTACAGATAGTGTTTTGAAGTAAACTGGCTTTATTTGTCTCAGAAGGGCCTATACAGTTGGGTATGTGCTTATACAAGTGAGCTCTGTCCATATTCCAAGTCCACTTGACATCACTGGATTTGTATCCCAGAAGCTCTAGAATCATGATATGACTCCTGTGTCTGAACAAGCAACACCTCTAAAAAGTGAAAGGTTTCAATAAATCATCATTTAGCCTACTGTACATCTATTTTTATCATTAGTTTCCTCCAGCACTAACACTCTCAACATTCACACAACCTGTGACAGCTAATGCATCCAGAGTAGAATGCAATAGCCCAAAAATACCAACACCAAAATTTTATAACATTTAGTAAATAAGTTTCAACAGACAGTAAGACTATTTCCGTAGCATTGGGAATAACTTCTCAAGAAGTTCATTAAGCATTCAGAGTAAAACTTAATATACTTCATACACATGCTTGTAATGTCATATTTGACTCCTTCCTATCAGTTTATGATATGGTATCTTTACCAGAATGTTATAAGATTCAGTAAAATTGTTAATAATAAGCTAAATAAAGGGTACATGTTCACAGGAATTAAGGAGCAAGGTATTAGACATTTTGGAAATGATGGTTGGTATCTGTTTGCAGATAGGTGAAAGAGAAAAGATGAGTTTAATATTAATTTTATTACTGAACTTTTGGGTTTAGTTGCAGAATTTTGCAACTGTTCCTGGAGAATTTGATCCCATCTTGGTAGAACGCACAGAACCCTTCCTTCCTTCCCCTTTCTTTAACATTAGATTTCCAACAAGTAGTATTATTATAGTTTTCTTCTGCCTGAAATGTATTATGCACTTTGTTTTCTGCAATATTTTGTAGGCAAGAGCAATAATTTAAATATCTCCTTCCTCTTTTAAACCAACCACAATCTAAAACAAACTACTTACCCATGCATTTCTCAAAGTGCCTGTATCTGTATTTTCTGTTTCCATAGAAAAAGATTTTTCAAAATACTTCTGCGTCAAACATTCAAAAGAGGGAACTGTGTCACTGGGGTTTATCAGCCATGCTGCAATCCTTGGATCTAACACGACGCTATCAGCAACTACAAAAATAAGTTATTTCTGACAATCAAAATGCTTAAATTACTTCCTATATTAAGAAATACTTCTAGAGTTTTATCCATCTTTCCATTAGACACACATCATAAATGGACAAGCATTCAAGTGATTCCTAATTTTAACCATTATGAGCATTTCTAGAATTTCATCCTATCCTCTTGAGTAGAGGAAGTCTTTCTACGGAACGTGAAACATGAAGCAATTCAACCTTCTCAGCTATCATCAGGACTGTGTTGAAAGCTTTTGTTTCCACTGTAATCTAACCTTAAACTATTCAACATTTTGATTCCTACTCTGAGGAGAAATATGGAATCTTGACATGACGACTGTGTGGCCATAAACCTCCCAAGAAGGGTTTTCTTTTCCACAATACTAAAATTCTGTTCTCCAATATATTACCTAAACACTAATCTAGTTGCTTCTACACCTTGTAATTTTAACAGAAACATCACAGGCACAGAGATTATAGGATTAGGTCATAGATTAGATTAGACAATTACCTTGTTTCCAGCTAATTTCATTACCATAAATTTGAAGTACTGTCCTCAGAAAATCTTTTGCATTGAAGCAAATAACTGGAACTTTGCAACATAGCATTTGAAACAACACTTGCCTGCATGAAAGAAATTTATTAACATGTACTATGCTGCTACTAGATCTGGTTAATCCATTTAATTTATTCTTTAATTAGCAAATAATATTAAACTAAACATCTAATACAAAACATTTCTTTAGGAACAGAATATTGTATTTGAATATTAAATACTCAATTCAATTCCTGAAGCTTCATTCTATACGAAATTAAACATCCTAGCAGATGAATTACCATGCACTCATAAAGAAAAGAAATCCTTATTTGACACTTGAAATTATATTCAACCTTAATCTAAAACTGCAGCTTGCATCCCTGTTTACTATACAAAGTGAGATCGCAGAAGATTCTGAATAAATGTAGTAAAATCATGATTTAAAAGTTGTTAGACAATCTAAATTGACCTAATTGCTTAGCGTTAATTTGCTCTAAGTCTAGTATGCTTCATATTATGCCAGATTTTTGAAAACGTCTATAGTTCTTATGTATTATATGTATAACATTTGAAGTATACCTAGATTTTACTAATGTGTGTCATTTTTTGTAAGTTTTACTTCAGGTGATACGGAAGAATAATAATTCTTCATAGCGTTTTTGAGCTGATATATTTTTAGTGATATAAGACCAGAGTACCAAGATTTTAGGTTATAAATTGTGAGGACCATAAGGTATTACTGTATATCATTTTGATCCACTACTCAACTACATCGTTCCTAGAAAAATGAAAGCCTATAGGTAATACACTTATTCAACTTGTTTGTTCTTGAGCTCTTATTATTCAAAAGAGCTTGCTTTATTGACGTTATGCTCAATTCAGAACAATCAAACCGAAGACGCTTTATAAAACTAATCGTCTTATAATTCCAACATTGCATCTGGAGAAGTACAGGTAAGTGAAGTGATTTGTTTCAAGTCATACAGTGGAGCAGTGCAGAGACGTGATCAGCAAGAAAGTCTAACGTTGTGAAAATTAATGCTTTGTAATTTAATTCCCCAAATTCAGTAGTTTACAATAAAACAGCTATTACTGAAAATTATAAAATATTCTGAAGAAATTTTAATATGCAACTATTATTTTGAAAGATCAGTCTCATCCCTGCCATTATGGGATACTATTTTGAAGTGAATAATAAGGAATAAAAAACGATTTTGGCTATGCTAAGTGGAAGTTTAAAATACAACCATACTTTTTAAAGATTTAATCCAACTATTAAACAGACGCATTTACTTTTTTTTTTTTTTTTTTTTTTTTTGCTTGCAATTTGGATGTAATATTGTTACTGAATCCTAAGAAAGCCTCATTCATCATCTCAGCCATTAAACAAGCCTATTGCACTCCGTGCTCAGAAATTAAAAACACCAGCAGGGCTCAAGAAGGATATGTATCATAATGATGTCCCAAATGATTTCTTACTTTGTAAGAAATGCAGTGCAGCAAATGGAAGATAAGTCTTAAAATTTTTAGTTTTTTTTTTTTAAGCCATATAACCATAGTGTGTTGATAAAGCTTTTCTAAGTGAATGACTAATTATTACTAAAATTCCAACCTAGAAAAAAAAACACTACAACATAACCCCAAGCACCAATACAGGCTGGGCAGAGAATGGACTGAGAGCAACCCCGAGGAGAAGGACCTGAAGGTGTTGGTTGATGAGAAGCTCAACACGAGCTGGCAACGTGCACTTGCAGCCCAGAAAGCCAACTCTGTCCTGGGCTGCATCAAAAGCATCATGGCCAGCAGGGTGAGGGAGCAGGATTGTCCCCCTGTGCTCTGCTCTCATCAGACCTCACATGGAGCACTGCATTCACCTATAGGGCCCCCAGCATAAAAGGGACAGGGACATATTGGAATGAGTCCAGAGAAGGGTCACAAAGATGATCAAGGGGTTGGAGCACCTCTCCTATGGAGAGGCTGAGGGGGGTTGGGGTTGTTCAGCCTGGAGAACAGAAGGCTCTGGGGAGACCTTACAGCAGACTTCCAGTACCTAAAGGGGGCTACAGGAAAGGTGAGGAGGGACTCTTTGTCAGGGGGTGCAGTGATAGGATAGGGAGTAATGGCTTTAAACTAAAAGATGAGAGATTAAAGAAGAAATTATTTACTCAGAGGGAAGTGAGGCATTGGCACAGGCTGCCCAGAGAAGCTTTGGATGCCCAAGCCCTGGCAGTGCCCAAGGCCAGGCTGGATGGGGCTTTGGGCAGCCTGGGCTGTGCGGGGTGGAATTAGATGATCTTTAAGGTCCCTTCCAACCCAAACCATTCTGTTCCAAACCAAACAATACTGTTGCCAAAAAGCATATGAAAAGCAAAATAGTATTTTATTTCTACATGCTCTCACCAAGCAAATTTCTTGTGAGCCTGTTCTTCTTGTTTCCAAAGAGGTGACCAATCAGTTTTTAAATAAATTAATTTGTCACTTTCATCAGCAGCATTCCGAGTACAGCCACTTGAAGAGCAACTGGGAGAACAAAGGTGATCTGTCTGATTCTTCACTAATATAACGATTCCTTTTACTGATGAAGTTAAGACCTGTTAAGTATAATTAAAGTGTTTCCTCTGACAGATTTTATGCAATTCAATGAAGAAAACCTCCCAAGTACTTTACCATATGAATATCATCATGTACACTACGGTTACTGCATACACCATTGATAGAACAGAGAAGCAGACAAAAGCATCCTTGAACTTGAAATCAAAATCCACCGTACAAAGAGAATAAAAAAATATTCAAGCAGTCTCACTAGTACACTAATAACTGTTTAGCCCAAGTGGTTACATTCGCTTTAAAGTTTACATCGTAGAAAAATAAAATGTAGTGAGAAATAGAGATTCACCTCATTTTGCATTTAAATTTTTGTAAGCAAGAATATCCAAAATTGGTCTGGATTCCATAGTCCCAATGAACATGGTTTTGTGTTTATTGGAGTCATATGTACAGTTAAAATGGTCCCACAAAACTGCCTCTAAACAAAACACATCATTCACTAACCTGCTCTGAGTTGAGCTGTGAAGAACCATCTTGAAATAGCATGGTAGTTACAAAAGCCACTGCTTGTTCTATATTTGCAAGCAATTCTCTTTTTTCTTCATATCCCAAACTCCTGATATCACAAGGATAATTTTCAGAAAATTCTGCTCGTCTGGAAGTCCAGTTATATCTGCTTTCATGTGAAGCGTAGTTCTTTACAGCTAATCTTTTTTTCTCCAAACGACATGTAGGTAGATCTTGCTTTCTTTTAAGGGGAGTAGCTACATTCTTTTCACCATGCTTCAGGTTTTTTGCTCCTACTGAAAGATTTTTTTCTCCGTATTCCCATTTAGGTAAGTCTAAATCCCAGTAAAAGCTCGGTATTGTGGTAGCTTGATAGGAAAACATTTCATTGGTATCTACTGTCCTGACTTTCTGACCAGCAATACTTCTTGCAGGGCTGGCAGATGATTTTAATAATGCAATTGTGGAATCATTGATTTCCTGGAAAAATCAAATTTTTCAGTGAACTAATTATTCAACTTATTAGCAGACAAAAATAAACATCCCTGAGTTAATTCAGAAAGCTTTTCAGGAAGTGATGCTGTACAGAAGAAAAAAACCTCAGTGATACCACCAAAACAGACAGACAGTTTAAGGGAACTGTATCAAAGAGGCCAAAATTCAAGTATATATCAGTAAAAATGATTTTGACTTATACTGCTGGCATCCAAAACCACATTTTTTTGTGTGCTTGTTGTTAGTCCAACACTAACAACACCAAATTAACAGGAGCCATCTAGTCCAGTAGCCGGTCTTCCACAGTGACTAGGTCATTAGTGAGCTGTGTGTGAAGAGAGAGGCGACCTTTCATTTTCATCTTTAGCTTCAATATTCAAAGGGTTTGTTTGTTTGTTTTTCGGCAAGGGACCACAATACTGCTTTGGAAATTCTGAGTCTACTGAATCTGACTTTTCCAAAAAATTTACAGGATTGCAAGACACAACAAGAATTCATAGGAAAGATTCATAGGAAAGTTGCATAGAAGGTGCACCTTATTATCAGATGTATGGCTAAGTATTATACTCTATTCTGTTTAAACCATTATGTCCACAACAGCTTTCATATTCCACAGGTCCCCTGCATCCTTTTATAGCAGCATTTTTTTTTCCTAAACTGCTATTAAAGAGCCTAGAGCAAGAAATTGCATGGTAACATAATTATAATCCTTCACCCTTGATTTCCTTCAGAAATTTCCTTGGTATACTGCTGGCCCTTGTATTTTCTTACTGTTTATCTTGCTAGTTTCTTCTACACCCTCTTCAGCCAGGAGGGATTCTTTGTCTTGCGTTCTTTACAAAATACAAATTCTGTAGAGTTGCAGGATGTTTAGTTGTTTCTTTCATACTGTTGTTTAGCCATACTGTTCCCACACCCAGAGAGATTTGTTTTAAGCCTCCAATACTCTGTTTTGGGTAAGTCCTTATTACCTACAAATGTTTTGCTTTTGGAAGGGAAACACCCTATACTTTCTTTTAAAAGCTCCTTCCTTTTTATGCAATTTCCTTTTTGAAATGAAGCATTCCTATAGTGACTTATCTTTAGTGCCTCAGAAAGACTGTAGTCCCTGTCAGGGCATCTTCCAGCAGGAATATTTTGATCTTGATCTTACGCAGGATCAAATCAAAAGCAGTTTTCCCTGCAAGTTCCCTAACTGCTTGGCAAAGCAGTTGTATTCTCTGTTTTAGTCTTAGCATCATGCATAAGCATAACTTTTACATACTTCATGGCAAAGTAACTGAAGGCTCTCATAACTACTGCATTTTCTGCTCTTGTAGAATCACCAGCCTCTTTCAGTACCTCTGTCATTCCAAAAGCTGAGGCCTTCTTGCTTTAAAAGAACCACAAGTTACTGCTGTGCAGGCCTCACATCAAGAGCAAGACAACAATTTCCACTGATTAAAGGATATCATCCATTTCTATTCACTCTATTGTTTGAGCAAACCAGAACAGCAAAGCCAATACTTTTTTTTGTTGGTTTGCAGTATTCCTTAACCAAGATCCCACCCTCCCAAACCTCAGAACTATGGAATCAAAGGATGAAAGAGCCTTAGACTGTCTAAGAACACACTTTACAGGATCAGCTCTACAGGGAAATTAAAAAAAAAAAAAAGTACAATTAAAAGGTTTTAAGTAAACAGAAAAAGGTTTAATTAAGCTTTTGCTGCTACCAAAATGAATAGTGATTGTTCTGAAAGCCGACAAATAAATTGGACTTAGGCAAAGCTAATCACAAAGGAGACACTAAAAAAAGCTACCGTAAGTGGAAAAATATTAGCACAGAAAGACTGATTGTTCAAGAACCGTAGACAGACAGCTAATCCACTTAAGTGTATTCTCCAGTCAAATCACAAATAGTTTGTATTGTTTAACATATAGTAGAATTTGAATTAGGACACTGAAGTAATTATAGAATCAGGAATAAGTAATTCTCTTTTAAAAGATCAGAAATAAGAACAAAGCAAATTTAATTATCAAGTCAGAATAATATAGTTGGAACTATGATTAACCAGAGAGGAGCAGCAGCTTCTGGGAAGAACTGATCATCTACTAGAAATAATGACATAGCTGGAAGTAAACAACAGGCTAAGTCAGAGGATGTCGCTTCATAATTTATGTGGTTGCAGAAGAATTTTATTAGATCTGGTGTGTCAAAATTAGCTCCTCAACATTACAAAGAGAGGTTCCACTACTATATATGTTCATCCATTTCTTAAGTCATTCTCCTCATGCCTATCGATAAGACAATTCAATTTGCAGGAAACTACCTCACCATGCACACAAAAAAACATACTTCTCTGCTTCATGAGGAACCTGAATGGACTTGCAGAAGCATGAACCATGCACCAGTCAGAGTAAGGAAGGCTGTATGATCTGCAGCTGGGGAGCTCACTTTTAATATCCACAGCTCATTTGACCAACTTTACGGTTCTCAATCACAGTCTAAGTTGGGACTGCCCCACTTATCCATCATTCTTGGCTGGCATTTGCATGCACATTAAACTAACTTCAGGGAGATGATTCCACCAAAAATTAAGCTTCCTAAAAACAAAGACATTTTTCATGTGAACCAGCTCACTTGACATAACTAGTACCAGCCTGTGGAAGGATGAGAAACGTAAAACAAGTGGAAAAGGAGAAATTGGTGATGAGACACTGCCACAGTGCTGCAAACTGATAACTTGAAGATGTTAATCCTATGAGCAACAAGTACAGAACAGAAAAAGTGATGTAGCACAAGCAACACTAGAAAAGAAAAAAAGTGTTAACATCTGTTGAAAGCAGTACAGCCAACAAGAAAAGAGCAGTAATTTCTTAAATATGTTTTCTCTAGTATCAATGAGGAAACATGTATTTTTATTCCCAGACCTTTCTTTTATTCTGGGGAAAAAGAAAACACAAACCAAAAAAAATATGCTTTAAGAATTCTTTATTCTGTAAAAAAAAAAAAAAAAAAGTCTTGTCCTTATGTAATGGACAAAAGTAGTGGTTTCCTGTATGAATACATGAATACATTTAGGTAAAAAATAATGCCTAAAGCTTCATCCATGCAGTTGCTCTCATGGCATTTAGTAGACAGAACGATGCATTAATTTAACACAGCTTATAGGACATAGTACCTAATGGCTGTACTGTATACCCCATGGGCATTATATGGACCATGCTAGAGACGAGGTGACAATTTTATGCTGAGGCAACGGTTTACGAAACATAAGCCATTTCACTACTACTATGAAAAGCAGCGTACTGTAATTTGGAGGACTTTTTTGGATGCCAGTGGTTGTTCAGTGACTGAGGTTTGACAACATTTCTATTCCTTAATAACTATCTAAATGTGTCAACCTCATTTATTTCAGATCAATCTGTCACAAAAGACTTCACATAAAAAGGAAAAGCAGGACCAAAACTCAAAGGTAAGTAGATGCCAAGTGGAAAATAAGACTAAAGAGCAAAGTTATCTGAACCATCAGAATATGCAATGTACTGTGATAAAACCTGTTATGAAAGAGCCAGTCAATAACTTCAAAACTTCTATTAGAGTGGCTTTTTAAGTGGTCTTTTATCTTACAGTGTGCTTGCCTTTTCATTTCTCAGATGTGCATCCTTATCACCTAGCTTATTTTCCTCAGTCTTCTCTATACCTTAAAAAAAAAGAAAACATTTTACAGTACAAATGATCCTGAGATCAGTGCATACAGCTTTGGTTACATACAATGTTACATTACCAACGCTTCTATCAAACCTAAAATAATTGCAATCAAGTTTTACGTAGCAACTGTTTTCCTCAAATTAATACCATTCAACCTCAAAATGGTTCTGCAGGTTCCTGAATATGTAATATACATGCTAAAGCATGCTCTGAAAAAAATTATATTCAGCTTTGCTACATAGCAGACAAACATTTTTCACGGTATTCAGAAGAAGCATTACTATAGTATTTTACAAATGCATACCACCTTCTTTCAAGAAAACACATCCCTTTTTGGTCAAAGTAAAGATAAAGGCTTGAGCAAGGAAAAAAACCAACACACTTCACACAGTTGAACTTGGTATTAAACAGTATTATTCTCCAAAATATTATTCAGGAGTACACTTTATTCAGAAATGCATCTTTAACTTACCATGCCCTAGAGAAAACTGACCAGGCTTCACTGGGAGGTTTATTTTTTTTTTACATTGTTCATCCTCGCAAGAGAACGAGTATTGTAAGACCAGACGAGAGCAGAGAGCAAGGAAAATTCAGACTTACCAAATAAACAGAAAGGTAATAATGACCAGAATCCCAACAAGGAGCAGGGTTATTATTAGAGCTGGGTCTAAGACAGAGCACTGATGCACAGCACAGCTGTTAGCCTGGGCCCACCAAACTACCAGCAATAGTTGGCCTACAGTTCTGAAAGTTTAAGGAAGCTTTGTAAATACACCTCAGAACTCTGCACCACGCTGAATGAAAAGGCTAAGACATGCCTTCTCTTTTCTACACTCAACACAGCCCAATAGTCCCAAGAAGATGAGAAGCAAGTGAATAAAAGAACAAGGGCTAAACAGACTAGCAGTAATTACAGATTCGGTGAAGACAATAAGAGGAGCCAGGCAATGGAGAACTCTCGTGAAGTGCATGAGTCTTCAGAGTTCGTAATTACAAGTCCTTTATCTCTAGATCCTTCTACCACCCAGCTAAAAAAAGCACTCCTGGGCAAAATATGCATTTTGTCCCTTTCTAACTGCTGGTCCACACAGAATCCACTCCGCTGCTGCTTTCAGCTACAAAGTTGTATTACCAGCAGCAAAACACATTCTGAATCTAACAAGCTGCCATCCAATATCAAACAAGGCATAAGGGGATTTTTTTCCATTTACTGAAACTGTATTCTAAAGAGTTTTGATGGGGTAAAGCAGGATCCTATATTTAAAAGACTAACCAAAAAAAGCATCTTAAAAGACTACCTCAGTCTCCTGAAGAAACTATGCTTATTACTTTATAGTATCACAGACAGGTTCAGTCATTTTATCTCCAACACAGCCCCCTAATCTGAACTGTTAGAATAGTGAATATGGTATAACTGAACTTACAGTGTCAAACACCTTAGGTTTGGTTTTCTTGACACTTCCCACAATAGAACTATCACTTAATGATAGCAATGTGAGTCTACAGTCAGTGCTTTTAATCACTTCATGGCTAGATGCTTTTTCCGTCAAACAAATTCACCCTCCAGAGAAGATGAGGATTACATTGCTCTCCTTCAGCACACAGTACTCAGTATGACTGGTAACTAGATCACCACACCACCTCGAATTTCTGGTTCATGAAAAAGAATCACCAGGTGGCAGTAGAAAGCCGTCCTTGCATTAAAACGTACTGCTGGATGGAACTATTACAAGCACCAAGATGACCACAATTTCACCCACATCATCACAGATGTTTATCCTATGTGAATCCACTATTTACCTTTTAAAGACAGACTTCCTAATTAAGTGGAATTAAAACTTTAAAGATCTTATCAATAAAACACAGTCCAATATAGCCATAAACAGACCAACTTTTGTTGTTGTTTTGGTGGTTTTTTTTAAGGCAAACTTTTTTTCCTCCACAGATCCATGTTTTGATCAGCTAAAGCTATGTATATAGGCACTTTCCTAAAACTAATTCAAATTATAAATTTGTTCTTAAGTCTGTAGACTAGAAGCAATCGTAATTACAGAAAAGGAAACAAAAAAGCTAGTCATGTGACATGCTGCCACTAAATGCTTATACTGTTCTTTCAATACCCAGTGAATAAAGGTTTAGGAACACTACAAAGACCGCAATTACTATTGGCTAAAAATACCAGACATCGTCATTGTGCTTTTAAAGAAAGAGAATCTCTCATTTTACTGCTTGACAGAGTGAATGGATCAAGAGCAGACAACATAGCAGACATCTATACAGACAAGCTATACAGACATCACACAGAAGGGAGAGTTCCCTTATCTATGACAGAAAACATTTAACAGAGAAAATGACAAGGTAGCAAGAGAAGTAGAAAAGCAATTAAATCAAGGCTGAAATGAGATCTCACTTTCTTTAAAATAATCTGTTTTTTGGTTTTTACATTAAGATGAATGTATCCCATATGTCTTCAAATGTGCATCACCAATTTACATAGCAATGAGCTACTACCCTTTTCACTGCTATACCATCAGGCTCCACTGATCCACTGTCTTACTAGTGAATGAAGAGCCTGAACTACTATTCTCATAAAACTGAGGTTGTAATGAATGCCATATAAACAAGAACAAATGCAATATTTAAATTTTAGTTTTAAATCCTGTTGACCAGATAACGTTCCAGGATCTTGTTCTCCAGAGAAAATAGAGAACAGAAATTAAGCAAACCTTTAGCATTCTACTTCTTTCCAGAGCTACATGATCAAACTACGAAATACATAGAATTGAGAATTTAAAAATCTCCTTGAAAAACCTCACTAGCATCCACTACATTCAGAGTAGGATGCTGGGCTTTGCCCAGAGTCAAAGATCTGCTGAGGCACTTTTAACATTACCTAATTTGCACTACAATTTGGACTTTCGTTCACTTTTTCTCCTAGAATTTCACAAAGAGTGAGTTGGTAACGAGCATGTATTTAAAGAACAGATACTAGTCTGGAGAACTCAGTGGTTTCTCCAGTACCTCTAATGATCTTTAAGTATCAAGTCCAGATTCAAGTTAACATACATTTAGTTTACAGTATTAGTCAAACAGTATTAGTCAGAATTTCAAACTATTAACAGTTTGAAATTCTCATCTATTTTTATACCACATAGCAGGAACAGGTTAGGAAAGATTCAAAAAACAACAATGAAATACAGGGTACTAGCAATATCCTAGTTCCTTGCACTTACACAGCATCACTTAACCAGAAGCATCCCAGCAAATGCCACAGTTAAAGCTCAATTCATTTTCTAAACCTAGAAACACTCAATTTTCTTTTTAAATAGGCACTAGAGGTTCGATATTGTTGTTTGTTTGCATTTCAGTTTTTCAACTGAAAATATAGACACAAACAGATCAAGATTTACTCACTCTGGTTATTTTTTCTGCTAGTCTGAATTCCTGTAGGAACAGACTGTAAAGCTGACATAATCCTCTGAGCAGCATCAGATAAAGGCACTTCAGAAATCTCACATCCTATGTATGATGTGCAATGTTCCATTTTTACGATTATACCTAAACACAAAATACACATGAATTATGCATGCTATCAGGGTCACAAAACAGTCTGCACTTAACATTCTTTTCAAGTTAAAAACAAAATATAGTGAATACATTCAGCCCTTCATTCTCCTTAACAGAAAAGGTTTTCTCCCTGACTAGTTTTTAAGTATTGTAATAAAAATTAGCAAATTCTACTCATTTACAAAACCTATGAAGTGAAACTTCTTTGAAATACAAGGTTTTAATACACTGATAAACATTAAACAGCTACATTCTAATAAAAGAATAATAAGACAAGAATTATCCTTTGTGTTGGAAATACTTCCCCCTCAACATCTTTAAATTGGTCTATATCTAGCATATCCATGCATTTACTGTTGGTGGTACTCAGGTTTTAAATCAATAAAAAAGAAACTTTCATTTCAAGAGGTACCTATCAAAATAGCACCAATACAAGATGAAAGCAGTGTTACTATCAAGATTGAGAAAGATTTATGATACATATTTTCTCAAACAGCACATCACTAAAGACCTCTATTCCTTAAATTTTGTAAAAATTGATGTAGTCAATATTAAATAATAGCATTAAAAGTTACTCTATTTGTTTGTTAATTTAACGTCAGCACCATCTAAAGTCTCAACAAGTTCTCAGTGCAGCTATTAGTGTTCTGAATTTTATCCTTTTTTTCCCCTCCCAAAGCAGCTGCTTTTAAAGTTGTTCCGTAGCCACAATCTATAGTATATATACAAAACTTGGAGCCCCTAAGTAAAACACATATGAGAGAATTAGAAACAGAAGGCATCCATACTGACATCTTTCTTGACTATATAGAGCTAGATCAGAACAATGCATAAAGTTTACCACAAACACAAGGTATCTATGCAATATTTTCAAAATACTTGCATTAAGCAAACCTTTTCTTCTGTTTACATGGAAATATTTTTCTCAGCTCAAGACCATAGGCAGATTGTAAGTTTGAAGTACAAACATTTGTATTCGGATTCAAAGAACATCCATTGAGCCGCATTAAATTTTGCTTAATAGCTGTCTAGCTCAAAGAGGTCTATTTTTTTTGTTGTTTGAACTCACATATGCACTACTTTAAAGATTTCATAATAATCTTAATTCTGAAGCCAATAATCAGTTGGAGAACTGAAGTTGCAAAAAAAAAAAAAAGGCATCTCAAAATTCTTATTTGTGAGGATTTGGTCCGAAACAGAAAAGAAACAAGACTAACCTTCAGCACAGTAGAGCACAGTGCTCACAAAGCTTAAGCAAAGTAACATAGGGAGGTATCCTTGGAGCCCCAGGATACTTGTGGTCCCTTGCAAGGAAAGAACTCATACCACATGATGCAAAGTCACAAAGAACTGACTGACTTTCATGGAACCTCATGAAGGATATGGTAGAAAAAACAAAAACACAGTTTGAAGAAGGCACTATAGAGTGAAAGCTGGTTTGCAATTTGAGAGTAAGCATACAGAAGAGGGAGGGAGGCAGAATGGCTCTCCTTTCCCTGACATTCCAGGAGTCATGAGAATCACAGACATTCTCTAAACTTTCATAATTAGTAGTGACATTGCTTTCCTACTCGGGGTAAAAACATATCCTGACTTCTCAGGGTGGGAAGCAGCAGCCTTCAAACTCTCGGGCACATCAAAATGAGAACCTAGCAGACTAAATACAAACACGACACCAGGCATGAGAATATGTCTAAAACCAACATACAGATTTGTGGTAAATATTGACAAACACTGAACTTGTAGTGTTTGGCATTTAATAATAATAAACAATGTACAGAGCTAAACAGCACGAAATCCAGATATAAAGATATACAACCAGCAGGTTAAAAATTACACATTTAAAAATAAGTTATACTTTATATAAAGGCTTAAAGTCTTCAGTCAAAATAGTTTTAAGAAAACTGTTACTGAATTTAAAGGAAATTATCTAGCCTTCATCAATGCATACAACGCTTGCAAGCAGGCATGGCTGATGCCATCAAATATACAAAAGACTGGAATTTATCATACTATAAAAGTTTATCTACTTCTGTTGGTGTATTAGGAAGCTACACAGAAGTTTGATAAACAGTCTAACAATGCCACTGAAAGCATAAGTATGAAAGCATTAAGACTCTGACTTCAGATGCCTATCATTATAAATTGCATACAGAGAACTGCATGCAGTTATGCCAAAACTGGTCTTAAGTCCAAAGGTAAATTTCGAATTCATTTTCTCTGAAAAGCATGGCATAAGTATGGACTATTTTTAATGGAGAGGATAGGCCATAATTTAAGACATATCAAAGTGGTCTTAAAAAAAAAAAAAAAAAGATCTTGATACTTGAAACAGATTCTGGTATGTATTCAAAATGTTCCCATATAACAAAAAAAATCTCTCTTCTTAGGGGAACTGTAAAGGAGTCAGAATTTCTGCTTCAGAGAACTTTCTTCTACAGAAGGAAGGGTACTACATTCGTGTTCCAAGATCTGGAATGACTCTTGCACATTTTTTTTCTTCTCCTTTTCAGTTCACCTATCAAAAGGTTCTTATCATGCAAGAAAACCGATCTCAAGGGTATGAAGCTTTCTTCAGTGCTATGCTGTACACCCTGGAAATGAATAGACAGTTAGCAGAAGAGCAGCCCGCATGTAATTCATTCAAACAACCAACTCATATCAAAGAACTCAAATGGAAGAACTTGGACAAAATTGCAGTTTGAACTCAATGACCAGATGCCAGTAGCTGTGAGGCAACTCATAATCCAAACTTGGTAACTGTGGCAGCTAAACATCCATTCCAATGATAGACAAATGTCAGCCTTAACAAGATAATACTCATCATTCCATAAACTTTTAGGCTGTTTACATTGACATGTTTTCCTATCTTAAGAGTACATTGAATGTTAAACATTAAGAACTTCACCATTGGTGAAGTTCTAATTTCCCAGGCCACTGGCTTTAGCCTCCGACTGCCACTCGAGCTTCTCCACCAACTCTTTCAGGTGATCTTCATCTTTGAAAAAATACACATACAAGTTTCTTTCCATCTGATGTAACTTATTGGACTCTAAAAAGTTTCTCTTTGACTTCAAATCAGCAACAAGATCCATAATGAGTTGATTTAGTTTATTTAAATCAGCCTCCAGTTGATTAAACTGTTCAGTAAGTTCCTAATAAAAAAATACAAAGCAAGAGTTAGTTTTACATTGTTAATACACTATCTGAACTAGAAATTTGAAAGGTTTTTGCTTTTGGAAACCACTTTCCTTGGTAAGCTAAAAATCATTAGAAAAAGAAAACAAAGAGGTGATAAATTCAATTTATGTAGCTTTTGAGCTACATGTATTCACATCAGGTCCTGAAAATGTAATTTCACTTACTTGTTTACTAAAACAGATGAGTTAAGACCATAAGAATCTGGCCTAGAGAGATGGTTGAAAGACACTTCAATAAAGCAAGGTAAATAAATAAAAGTAAGGTAAAAGCGAATAAACAAAAACCCAATTCAATTTTAAGATGAAAAAAAATCAGTTAGCAACTACAATTTTCCCAACTGTCAATCTTACGAGAGTTCAGTGCAGGTAAGCTAGTCATCTACTTATATGTTATTTCCTTATTAAGGGAGTTAAGTTACTTTTCCTGAGAAAGAGTATCAATAGAAAAAGGTGTCACTGTTTTAAGAGGTAACTTTAATCAATAAACAGTTTGTTGATGCATACAACAACCTGTAATCCCTAAATACGCATTGTTCCGATTCCAAAGTTTAATTTCTTAATAAAACTGTTCTAGATGTTAACAAACAAAAGCATTAAAAATATGTATTTTTGTAACTATCTCATAACAAAAGCCTTCCCTCATTCCACTTTTAAGATACCTACAGTTGCTTACTTGCTTATAACAAGCCATATTTAACAACCCCTATCTAACAACCCCTATTCCCTTTTAAAAGGCACTGTAAAACCAATACCCAAGAGCTCTGTTGCTGAATTGTCCTACTACAATTGTCCTTCAAAATTTTGATAACTTTATTTCATCCACACAAGCCACCCACAGGCAGGCCTTTTAAGGGGCTGAACCATACTACTTAAGTACTACAGGGCAAAAAAGCCTTTCTGAAATAAAGAGAAATTTAAGTGAATTTTCCAGTGATATATCCAGAAGACATTTTCCATGCCATAGACTTACCAGTAATACGTGACTGTAGATGCCTTTGAAAGAAATTAAGAGTTAGGTGCAACTATTTGCTCAAAACCAATGAATTATTACCTGCCAACATTTACAAAATCCAACATTTCCTAAGAACAATGTAACTACCAGCCCACCATCATTAAAGCAACATTTGTTGCTGACATGCTGCAGCCAGTTTGTGTCCCCAGCCTTCATACTACATTCATGTCAGAAAAGAACATGACAGGCATGAACAGAATAATTTTAGTAACTACATAAGGACATACCCGACTACTGAATAGTAGCTGATTTCCTCCACAATACAGAGCATCACGAAGGGCATTTACATCATTATCTAGTTTGGACAACAAGAGAGACTGTTCTTGAGAAGACACTGCTATCTGGTCTTGTGCTGCAACACAATCCTGCATTAACTTCTGAGCCATCTGTTGCAGGTTTTTGTATGTTTTAACCAATTGCTTTTTATTTTCTCCTTCCAGAAACTGGTATAGCCTGTAACAAAAAGTCAGACACAGGGTTTTTAAAGTTACCTAAGCATTCCCATCATTGCTAGTCAAATGAAGATCTTCCTGTTGAAGTCAGAGTGAGGACTACCGAAGGACAGTACTACTCAGGTTACTCTTGATATACTGCTGTATCTCCCACTGATTTCATGATTCCATCTGGATATAGCTCATGAATGATTAATAGGACTCCAAATATTCCAATATATTATAAGCAACAGCAATGAAATATTGAAGTGGCAGTTAATGAGTACACAACAAATACCAGTAGAAGTTGACAACATATGCTTTTGCAAATTATTTCACTACCCTTCAAGCACAGCAAAATAAGTTTTTGTTTGTTTGTTTTTAAACACTAAAAGACAGAGGACTTCAGTGACCAGTGAGAAATGAGAAATCTTTATGAAATTTTCAAGCTGACTGGACTGTTTCCCATCTTGCATTTATGAAGAGACAGCTAAGGAATTCTACAATTAGTTGAGCCATGCAGAAGACAGCAATACTTTACTTACACCAAACAGTACCTTTACATTACATCAGGAATGGTCTCATACAATTACTGATAACTTTGCTCAGTTGCTACTACCACCTCTGCTTATCAAAATCTTTAGAAGTTGAGTCTCAATAAAGAATCAGATTGGTTTTAGTAGGAGCTATATTTCAAGAGTAACTGAGTTTCTTTGAAGTGTCTTCTGCTTACTAAACATTTAGGGTTTACAACTCTTTCAACTTCCTTTCAGTCAGGAATACTAAGACTTCTAAGACTTGCCTTTTTAAAAGAAAAAGTGAAAAGCAGCCAGGTAACATTGTGATTTAGTTGTGTGGAGACTTAATAATAAACCTGAACAACAATGTTACACGTTGTCAACACACACAAACCTGGAGCAAAATTAATGCTCCCTAATTTTGGCAATCACATGAGTCTGTGAAATACTAAGCTATCACTTAACATGAGCGCTATTAAAAACACACTTGAAAGTAGGGGGAAAATCCTAACGTTAAAACATCAAATATTATAAAATGCACTATCTGGAAAGGTTTTGAGTCTTGAAGTGACATAACACACATTCCTGCTGTATCACCTGAGCTACAGGGAAACTTTGTTACTTAGATGGTGAAAGGAAACTTCTACATGGGCAAGAGGACACAGAGGCCAGATAGCAAGGCAAGCAGCAGCAATGAGCTAACCACATTTCAGATGTTCCTGGAGTAATTCCTCTCCTCTGCCACATGGGGGTTTTTTAAGGCTAAACTGATGAGGCCACGGATATCATTTGGGAAATCAGTTCTTAACAGCTCTCTGCATCTACGCTTCTGGAGTAACTTTCAAGGAGTCCTAGGTCAGTGAACTATTTAAGAGAGGTTTTGCTATAAACATTCACTATATTCTCAATGTTGCTTAGGAGTGCTCTGGCAACATAAACAAAACTGATACTTGAACAGTTTTCCTCAGTTAAATCTGGAAAGAGCCTCTAGTGCAAGAGGCAAATCTATCTCAAAGGCTTCAGTTTTGCAGCATTCAAAATACAAAGTATCTATAGAATACAACTAATAATTTAGCAATGGGGATGACTTCGCTTACCAAAGCCTTTATCTCCCCAACTTTATTTCAAAATAAGCCAAAGCTCAATAGCAGCTGCAACGCTCACCTACGAGATAAGTCATCCTTTGGACCAATGGTGTTTTGTGGCTGTGCGGGTTGAGCGAGCTCCGATAACACCTCTAGCCTCTGTTGCAACTCGTTATTGCTCTGTTTCAGAGATTCTAGCAAACTATCAAGCTGACGGTACATGTCTTTATGTTTCTTCAACTCAATTTCATAGGCTAGCTGAATAAGTTCAAATGATGCTTTCTGTCTTAGCAAATGGCTGCAGATTTCATCTTGTTTAGAAGCAAAACAGTCCTGCCGAGCAATCTCACGATCCAGGTCTGCTTTCACCACTGGCACACTCAACAGTTGTGCATGCTCTTTCAGAAGAGAAGGCAGTTCTTCATTGTTTAGATGAGCTATATGTTGCTTAATTGTTGAAATTTCACCTTTTAAACTGGATATTTTGGCCTCAAGGTTTTCTTGTTTTCCAACACCCTGCATAAAGCAAAACATTTGTCAATTTCCATCACAGTTCCCTCATACTTTTATATCACTTCCCTAACACATTTTTTCAGTTCACAGAATAATCGTGCATGTATGTGAAAATCATCACATCTACAAAATTCAACGAGAACTCTGCAAGAAGCTTTACAGAACTACGCAACATAAGGCAATTAAAGATTTAAAATGCAGATATCAAACTTCAGTAAATAGCAATTCAGCCCGATTGCAGTGCCATGAAACGGTTTATTGTGGAAAAATCAGAAGAGCTGTATTTTACTTCACACCTAGATTTCAAACGTGTCTAACTGAAATCTCCCATGCAAACACATTTTTATATTCAGCTCGATGGCTATCAATACTGCAACCAGAAGCAATCTTTTTCAAATTAATCCATCAAGCCCTATATGATGAGCGTACATAAATGAAAAATATACTGACATGAGTTAGTCCACAACTGTGACATAAACTAATCTTCTTCCTTCTCTTACAATTCCTTCACATTCTTAATTTCCACTAGTCAGATCTAATTGTCACTCTTCGAGACATCTCTGGGTTTCAACCGCCCACTTATTTGGTATCTAAAAACACACCACCACAATGTCTCCATATTATAAATTTCTGAGTTTCAAAATCATTAGCAAAAACTTAAAGTTTTAGCTCACTATGGACATGAACAAGAACATCTTTACCATATTAACTGCCCTATACTATAAAATTTCAACTAAAAAGTTATGGTTTTAATTGTTGTACAAACAAGGGAAAGTCAGAAATTTCAGTTTAACAAAACTAGAAAGGTATTACTAGGTTCTAGTTTTTCAAGGTAATAAATTCTGAAAGGCAGAAGAATCTCTGCCACACCGAGCAGTTTCTAACCATAGACACTGAAGCTATTCCACAAGAGCAAGAATAAAGTTTCATAAAAATGCAATTTCACTACATAAAAAGTGGAAATAACAATAACTCAGCAGCTCTTTCTACTAGATGCAGCTGAACATGCCTGTCTCTGTTTAAAACCCCACCTTATATCATCTTTTGTGGCTTACCTTGTTCTTTACTGACTTCAGCATGCTCTCTGCACACTGTATAGCTGAATTCATGCTTTCTTCTTTAGCTTCAATTTGAATTAGCTGATGCTGAGCACAAATATATGCCATCTGGAGCCTGGCCACCTCATGACTCTCCTCACAAGCTCCATTAGCCTCATCACAAGTGACTGGTTTGCTCTCATCCCTGAGCTGAATGCTGTCTTCATGCAAGTTTTCAAACAGTTCAGACATACCCGGATAAAAATGATTTTTAGCGTATGAGGTGAGTGCTGCAGTGCACTGTTCTTCCTGAGACAAATACTTGTCCAAGGAAAGCTGAGAAAAAAACAGAGGTGAACCTGCCCCTTGTTCTGAATCTGAAGCAGTGAAGAAAGAGGCCAGTTTCTTAACTCCATCCATAAGAGAGAGCAGATCATTATCAAGCTTATTATTTCCTGCAGTAAACACTGCCAGCCCTTCCTTCAGATCTTTAAGTGCTTCATCCTCTTTGCTTTTCAATGCCTGTAACATACTGCTGTTCTCAGAAATCATCAGCTGAAGCTTATTATGCCGATGAATTTGAAGAGCTTTTATCTTCTGAAGAGTTTGAAGCTCATCCTCTAATTTCTTAAGTTCCTCCTTCTCCTCCTCCTGGCTCTGTGAATCCATGGGCTTACAGGTTTTAAGGACTTCATCTAGTGCGTTTCCTTCTAAAATGGGCTTACCAGACTCAAGAAGATTATTAAAATCTTGCAGTTCTTTTTCAGATACCACGTGCTGCTCATTTACATTTCCACAAAACCACTCCAGAAATGATCTGTCTTCCGAAGACTCAAACATCCAGTCAAAGTCTTCTCCATTAAGCTCATCAGCTTTTGGATATCCAATTTTCTTAAGAGTTTCCACAAAGTCCTTTCCACAGCTCATGATTGAAGTATTTTTGAAAGCAGAAAAGATCCAAATACATGAAAAAAACCTAGAGCATTATTCCAGTGAGGGTTTTTTGTTGTTGTTGTTCTACATTAAGTATTTTAATAAAAAGGGTCTGCACAGCTGAAAGGAAGTATCAGATCACACCAGAAAACCATATACTATTCTGGCTTAGAGCAGTTATTGAAAGACTAGAAACCAATTTTAATGTCAGGGATGTTTTAAATATATTTGTCCTGATTTGATGGCCAAAATATTAACAGTGAAACCCCAGAACTTTGCAAACACTTACGTGTTTGCTTAATTGACACGCACTTACCACTAAAATAGAGTTTTACCAATGATTCAAAATTAACAGGTGTAAAATACCAAGTAATTAATTGGCCTGCAGAAGTGTTTTACTCATAGGGTTCTCCTCACATTAAATTAAAAAATATATCTTTTTAGCTCTTCCAAAACAAGGGGGTGCTTTCACCTTGCTCTAAGAAGAAAGTTAAATATTACAATGCACTTAAAACCTTGTTTTTTTTTTTTTTTTTTTTTTTTTTTTTAACTTCAGCAGCAAGCAGAATCTTGTCTTCTAAGCCTTCATTTTAAAGTTTCCTCTGCAAATAGAACAAGAAGCCCTTTAACATAAAAATATCAAAATATAAGCTCTTTGGTCATTTATACAAAAATAAATTACACCCTTATTAAGTATTCTAGTCACAATTCAAAAATTACAAGCAAAAGGAGCATGATTCCCAACCAACAACCTACCAGCTGTGGGATTTTAAAGTATAGCCAAAAGATGAGAAAGAACAGGATAAGTTACCAAGAATTTCAGGTCTGCGTAACTTTGGCACTGTCCAGCTTGTTTTAAGTTTGATATTACTTAACACGGAGGTTGTAAAACGTACACTTCACCAGGAAAACCTCAGCTTGTCAGCCGGCCAGAAAGGGATGAGAGCTGAAGAAAGAAATGCATCCTTCTGAAAACCGTGTTTCTAAGTCAGCTTGGAGATTCTACATATGATAATAATAATAAAAAGCATAAATAGAACTCGTTACACGAGCTACCCGTCACGGGGCAGCCCTGTCTTAAAACGCGTACCTCCAGAAGAAGTCGATCAAAACCGCACACAGCTTTAGGCTCGCCCACACCTTTCGCTAAGCCATCGAGAACCCCCCAGAAGGCTTTATTTATTAAATAAATAAACCACCCCTACGAAGGGGGGCGGCCGCCGGTACTCACCGCGGGGGCTGAGGCGCTGAGAGGAGGTGGGAAGGGGCGGGGGGAGGGGGCTGCCGTTGATCGGCGCCAACGGCTCAAACCGCCCGCCACGCGCCGCGCTCGCACAGCCTCCGCTGCGCCTGCGCGCCGCTCGTCTCCCGCCCAGCCGGTGGGCGTGGCTAAGGCGAGCGCGCGCGGGGATTGGCCTGCTGTCCCGTGACGTCAGGCGGGCGGGCTCTCCTCGGGCAGCGGCAGTTGGGTCGCCTCAGTGGGGCCGCCCCTGTCAGGGGGGGCGGTTCCTCGGAGGGGGTTGTGCTGCTTCTCCTCCACTCATCTCAGGGATTTATTTATTTATTTATTTATTTATTTATTTATTTATTTATTTATTAATTATTTTTTTATTTTTGGGGGGCGGGGGATCTTGTTGCGCCCAGCGGGTTTATTTAACTTGGCTCAGTGTTGAACAAACCTACGGTGTCAGACCCTTGTGTTCACCAGGCTCACTGAAACTGAGATGTTGCAGGCGTGCTATCATTATCCTGTAGGGGTGTACCCATAAAGCAACTTTCAGGAAAAATTAGCCAACTAAAAGAAAAAAACCACACTCTCTTAGTTGCTTTTTAACCCATCTTCATTTCATTAAGGGACCCTTGGCTCCCGCATTGCTGGATTTGGTGAACACCACCTCTACGTTTAACCTTAGCTGTTGCCTTCATAGTAATGTAGAAACCACGAGTAAATTTCCTTTCAGCTTTATCCTTATCAGCTTGAAGAGTTGCAAAACTGGGCCTCTGTAAAGCAAGAGCTCAATTATTTCAGTTGTCCTTTTCTGCACCTTCTACAGCCTCATTTCTTGAGATGCGGTGATGCACGCCATCCGCAAGGTGCGGGTGCAGCAAGGTTTTCTACAACAGCAAAATCCTCCCTTCTGCCAAGTTTTCAATGTTCTTCCTTATGACGCTCGCTGCTTTCTTGGCCTTTTGGCTGCCACTGCCTGTTGAGCCGACAGAGAGGTCTCAGCAATGACTGCGGGACGTTTTCTGTCTTGGGAGGGCACTTTCTGAGCTGGGCATCACGTGAAGTTTTCCCAACAATTTGAGCATCCTTTATAAGACACCCCTCAAATTTAGCTGCCTTCATTTCCTATTTACATTTCATGTGCCATGTTTTTCTGAGCTTTCCTATTTGTCTCACCTAGCCTCCTTCACTTTCTCACGTGGAGGGAAGGCGGGGGGGTTGAAACACTGTTTTGTATTTGTGTCAGACATTTTACCTGAGCTTCTAGTACAAGATTTTGAAGCCTTCTGGGTGTTTGCAGGCTACTTGCTTCTTTTGAGATTTTTTGTTTGTTTTGATGGTGGTGTTTGTTTGTTTGTTTGTTTTTGGGGGGGGACATTTTTCCCATTTTTACAGTTCTTTTTCTTAAAATTGAGTATCTGTGTGCTTTATTTGTCTTGCTGACTCTTGTTATAGCGTGCAACTTAATTGTATTGTGGTTGCTATCACAGAGCACCTCACCCACTAATAGCTCTTGAATTAGATCCTCTCCACCTCGGAAGACTAAATTCAGAGCTGTGTTTCATCTTGTGGCTTATAGGGCCAGTTATTCTAGAAATAAGTCATTGCACCCAGCAATTCTCTCTCCACATTTCACCCTGCTGAGGCATTGACCCAGTGTGTATGTGGGTGGCTGAGCCCTCCCACTACATGTCCTAAACGTGCAGCTCCTCTAATCTCACTTAATGCAGCTGTTGAAATGAATCAACGCAGGCAAACGAGCAGCCTCTCAGCTCAGCACAGCTAAGGCTAACTCCCGTGAAGTTTTCTAGCTCCAGATCAGCACCTCTAATGCCTGCAAGGTGCCGTATGGTGATTTGCACTACAAAGTGGTCTGTGCAAGACACAGCTTTACCTTAAGCCCTGACCTTGCAGTAATGAGTAAAAAGAGCTGTAGGGTTGAATTCCTCACCACCGGATTACAGCCTGGTAGGCAGCTGCAGTTTAGGCTAGCTGAAGTTTTCACATCATCGTGCAGATAGAGAGCATTGCACCTTTCTGATGGGGAAGGAACAAAACAATTTGCTAGCTTATTTCATAAAACAATGTTGTTCAAAATCAGTTTGTCCTATAGCAGTATTTCAGTATTGTGTTTTTAATAGTATATATATCAATGTTGCTCATGTAAAAAATACTTGAGTAAAAGCAAATTTTCCAATTTTTACACCTAGCAACCTTTCTAAAATTCCTCTGACCTGAGAGCAAGTCAGCTCTGCTGCTGAAGCCCACATCCGAGAAGTAAGACGCATCTGATACAAGAGGATTTAGGACACTTTCTGGGCTGCTGCAACTAACGCCTTCGGTTCCCTCTGTGACCGTTTCCTCTCACTCTTTCTTCACACCAGACTCATGTGCAGTGTTCCACCTCCCCGTGGCCTTGCACAAAACCTCCATCCCCATCTGTTTAGCTGGGCGAGCAGGAGCATATACTAATTCTGTAGCTGGTTTGGAGCTATGTAGGTGTTGGCCAGTAGCCACCTCTTGAAACAGTTAAGAGCTCAATTGGGCCAGCCTTCGGGCACACTCACCGCAGGAAATAATTTAGCTCTCTCTACCCAGACATGAAAATTTCATGGAAGTTTTCACCACTGATTATCGTTGCAGCCTCCATCCTATCTCTGCTTTGTCAAATTTGGTCAAAATTAGCCTGAAGGTTCAAAAGTTATCAAGGAAAGGAGGAGGGGAACAGATGGATGAAAGAGGAGTTGACAGACAGCAAGATCTCATAATCCCCACTGGCATAAGAATTCAGGCTAGAATTGAAATATTTTAGGTCAGAACATTGTGCACTTAAACTTCTCATTTTGAAAGAACAAGCCTCTAATGTGAAACAAATTTTCATTTGTTAGACCTGAGATCGGCTTTTAGGGGCAGAGATTAAACAACAGCCTTCCCCTGCAAACACGTTACAAACATATCTCTGAAGTTTCTCACAGTCCCTTACCCCACCCAACCACAGCCCCATATGCTTCCCTGTGTTTGCTTTTGCAGCTCGTTATGGGTCAAGAATGTTTTTCTCTGATTCATTTTTTTTTCCTGGTTGTGTTCAGACAAAACATAATTAAAGGCTTACCTTACCCTTTTTTTCCATTCCAGGAGCAGTTGTTTTGCATCTGCGTCCGAGAACCAGAGAGGTTGCTCAGATAGCATATTGCATTTACAAGCCGTTTTATGGTGGATTCCAACAAATTAAGACGTAGACGTTTCTGGAAGGATGTCTGCAAGCTCGGCACAGTTCCATCCGTGCCATGTTGCGTTTGTTTCACTGCAAAACATGCCATAGTTGTGTCTGGTGCCTCACGGAGGAGCTATCGATTACCCACCGGCTGCAGAAAGCAGCCAAGGAGTGCAGTTGCCATCATGCAGTCACTGCAGCTGCCTGAGATAAACCCTCCCACTGAGATACATCTGTCACATCAAAATCTCATATAGAAGTGTTTTGCTTATTACACTTCTAGGTTTGGGCCTTTTTCGGTGAAAAGAAGTAACGGGAGACATGGAAACAAGTTTTTAGCTGAGGAACTGTAGCAGGGTGGAAGCTTCTTCATTTTGCATCCTACTGTTTGGTGGCTCATAGCAGCAGGATTTTGGAGGTCCCTGATTCAGATTGCTGGAGCAGCAGCCACTCTTTGTAAGCACTGTGTCCTAATGAAATTAATTGCTTTAAGCAAATTTATACTCCGAATTAAGCACAGCTTTTGAAGTGCCACGTGAGCTTTTATAACAATAAAGGTAGATTATAAAAATCTGGCACCTGCTTGCTTTCTCTCATGAGCACATGCCTCTTCTGGAGGAACAGGAGGCTTCCCTCTGAGACCTCGTGTTCCTAGAAAAGCAGGTCAAAGTGATTAGCTTTCTTCAGCTGTAGTGGATACAATGCCATAAATAATAATAATAATAATAATAATAATAATAATAAAAGCATTTATAATAATAATAATAATAAAAGCATCTACACGTTTGGGCTAATACTACTGATGTATTTAGACATAAAATGCACAAGGTGCATTTCTTTTCTAGAAAATTAGTTGTTTGCTCTTCTGACCCCATTTTAGATTAAAGTGCCGAGCCGGGCTGATAAGCTGGGCTGCCTGTGAGTGGGATTTGTTCCTAAGAAATGGAGCCTTCATGTGGGAAGGGGCACGAGGACTTGGCCGGGATGGGAAAAGTCCAGCTTGGTCCCTGATAATTCCTCGTGCTGCTCCCCCATCGTGCCCCAGCAATTTCTGGCACCACTGATGGCAGCTCTCCGCTCTTCGCCTGTCCACACACCAAACCCTTCTTGCCATGCTGAGGTCCTTAAAAACACTGGGAAATCTGCAAATTCCAGAAGTATAATAATAGTAATAATAGTAATAGCTCAGACCTTTGCCATTGAAACCTTTTTAAACTATATTTTTAGGGGAAGTTGATGGTTATGTCACCATGAATTTAATTGTAATTTAAGGCTCTTTCCCATTTAAATTGGCTTGAAAAAATCATCCTGATAGCCAAGCTTTTGGACTTTTAATATTAATTTTACCTTTCTTATAAACAAATCATAAGATGTTACAAATGTCAGAAAAGAAGCTGCACAGGTCTTAAACTGACTGGACTTTCAAAAATAGTGCCCCAACATCAGTCATAATAAATTTAGTCATAATAAATTTATAAATCTATGATAATTTAGTCAAGTGCTGGATAGTATTTTATGTGACAGTGGTACTTTCAAAAGAAAGCTTTGCTAAAACATGTTTCACTATGCTTTGTGCATGAGTATTTTTGCTGATTCAGTGGCTTACTGGAATCTAGCATAAAAATATTGACAAGCCACGTACCACGACTTCAACCTAACAGGACTGCTGCTATATTTTGAAGAAGTCTCTGTATTTAAGTGCAACATGCTTGACAAACTGAAACAAAAAGCAATGGATGTCTCACACAGTTGAAAGTGTAATGAAACAGTTTGCAAAAGCATTTCAGTTCTGTCCCGCCTCCCATCTCTCCCAGTAACAAACTGAAACGCTCATCGTTGGCTGGCTGTGCATCACCCTGTGATGTGAATGCCACATTCAACAAAGTGCACAGGCAGAACTTGCAGGCTGCCTGTTACACGCTGCTTTTCTACCTTGCACCGAGCTGGAGTGACTTCAAGTGCAATTCTTTCGAACAGACACTAATGCATTTCAATTTGCACTTTGTTTTATAGGTTGGTTTGGTCTTCAGAAATGTAACAGTGGGAATTTACGCAGCACCCATGGTTATAGACAAATAGCGTAAATGACTATTAAGGTTACATTGGGCCAACGTAGGTAAAAGAACTTTAATTTAAATAGCACTCCGACCTTAATGCCATAGTATTAATTTGAATTGCTAAAGCTCAGTGAGCTCCTTATTAAACAGGCATTAAAGCTACATGAAAAAGATTTGCAAAGAGAAGAAACGCTATAAACAGAGATGATGAAAAATTCTGAGAAAAAAATGAAACCCACAACAAGAATTTATAAAAATCTGTATTTATATTATGACGAGATAACGGTACAACACAACACTCCGTGCGAGCACCAGGTAGGTGTACAGATGACCCTTGACAGTGTCCCCCATCTCACAGACGGACCCTGCCTTTTGGCTCTCGGACCCAACGGCTCTGGCACAGAACCACTCGCTACCACCTTCAGGCAGCTTCACCAGTGACCACGCATGCTGAAATCTCACCGGTTAAAAATCCTTATTGCACAGACCCTTTAAATTACAGAGACCCCATGTAACCACATTTTATGCCTCCCATGCAAAATGGAAGGAAGAAATTCTGAAATCGGAGCACCTTCACAATGCTTTGCTGGGGGCAAGCCTCTAGGTGGACTTGCCTCCCCAGGAACCTTTTACAGGGATTAATTTATAATGAATTAGATAGAACATGACCAAATGGTTTCTATTATTTTCTGTTCAGTATTTCTCCTCCATTTTAATTCTAGGTAGTTAGGTAACCCTGGGATGGGCTTCTGCAGCTACCAATTAACGATGTTGCATTTACTCAGCCACTTGAACAATTTGCTTAGTTGCTGGTGAAATTTCTGTTATTTTTAATCCATTTCCCCCTTTCCTATTTGTGGGGAGTGCAGATCTTCTTAAAGAGTATCTAATGGGATTTAGGTTTCCTTCCACCAATTTCAGGAAGCGCGAGTTAGTGGATTAATTATCAACTGTTATTGGCTCTTATCACACGCAAAAACAATGGCCTGGAGCATCAAAATCTTTAGCAGCTTTCCGAAGGAGCAACCTGCTTTGCAGACATTCCTTAATCAATACCAGCATCAAATGAAAGCGTATAAAATTAGCATTACTTAACTAAAAGCGGTGATGGTGTGGTTCTTTCTTACAGTGTCAGTCTTTTCCACAGCGCTGATCTGCGAGGACAAAAATTCACAGCTTAGCACCGTTCTGCTCTGAAGCTGGTCAGGTGGAGATGGAATCACTGCTCCCAGGAGCAGAGGCTGCTGCAAACACCTTGAGGTCCTGCAGACGTCCGTCCTGCGGCTGAGCACCTCTGCCTGCGTGCGCGCGGCTTCACGGCCTCCAGCTCCCGAGTCTTGGCATTGAAGTCAGTTCGCTGGAACTGGTCACCTACAACGTACAGTAGTGCTCAGGGTACTGGGAGCTGTCACAGTAATCTGCAGATCAATAGGTGTAACTTTTTTACCAAAATAAGGCTGGGTGTGGTATAGCTGAACCCACACCCGCTGATGTCAAGAAAAATAACACCGTTGAAAGTCACGAAAAGTCATAATTCTTTAAATTAGAGGCAAGTTGTATTAGCTTTTTTGTTTTTCCATCTCAAAGCTCACACTAAGAAATTAGTAATAACCAAACAGCTAGAAACAAGCTAAAACACCAGAGGAAAAACTCTGCCCTTCTCATGGATTTGGGAGGCTGTTTATGGCTGCTTTAGTCTGATAAAGCTCACTCAGAGCCAAATTTGTTTTTTTGCACAAAAGTCAGGATCCACTCTCTGTTTAACAACATGCTGCAGCTTCCACTGGTCAAACCCTGCTCTTCCAGGCAGACAAACCAGCCTCCGCAGGATACAAGGTAGGCAGAGACAGGATGGGAGCGAAGGCGTATTCATCCTCCTAACTGCAGTGGAGAATCTGCAGAAAAAGTTAACCGTTTGGGGCAGCTCTGCACGCCTCTCCCCGCTGGTGGCAGGGAGCAGGCTCGCAGCAGAGTCCCAGGACGGGAAAAAACCAGCCCCAAAGCAGCAGAGGGGTGCAGGTCCTCTGCCAGCCCCGTGCTGCAAGGGGGCATGCGCTGTCGTCTGGCCCAGGAGGAGGCTGAACCTCCTCCTCTTGCAAAAGGACTTCTTGGTGACTTCATCTCTCCAGAGCCTTTTCCGCAGAGGAAATGACCCAGCAGCCCTGTCATCTTTTCTCTGCTCATTCTTTCCCCGTGCAGTAATTGCAGAGGGGAAAAAGAAGATGGGCTTAGAAGTGGGAGCTTCTCACCTGCTAAAAGCATGGTCATGACACCAAACGGCAGCGCTGCCAAGGAACCTGTAGGGTTTAATACTGGAGCCAGCAGCATTCGTTGTGCACTAGTGCCATGATTACAGACACGGTTGTGTGCACACCAACGCATGCACGCACATGAAGCACACGTGCAAATATTCAACCTAAAAATGAGCGAAACTGGCACGCCATCTCCATCCCTCGATGATGCATCTGAGCCCTGACTGGCCCCAGTGAGGGTGGATGCACACAGCAGCAGCCAAACCCAGCACCGGGTGCAGCCGTGCCATCGCCTGCAGCCGGACTTCTTTGGTACCTGGTCTGTAGACAAGGGGTCTACGGCTGAAAACACCTCTCAGAGCAGGCTGCACGTAAGGGAGAATAGCACAGTCACGTTTTTCTTGATCAGGATAATAGCCCCCGCTGGAATAACTGAAAAAGTGAAAACAAACCCTTTTTATTTCCACTCAAGATTATTCGAGTAATTTTTATTGAAAATATAAGATCTACAAAGCCATGGATACCCAGCGTGGAAGAACTCATTAAGTTAGCACATTCATCTTTAAAAAGAAAATTTCAGGTCGACCTAAGGTACAATAATGCTCAATTTAAAATCTTGTCTTTCCTTCTGTAAGTTTCAAATCTCTTTTCATTAGGAGGTTCTGTGCAAGAGCTGCTTGTCATGAAAGGAAACACTTTACAATTCATGAGTGTGTTCATTATATAATAAATGAACAGCAACAATATACTAGCCTTTTTTTTTTTCCTGTTAACAGTCGTGTGTTAAAGTAAACTCTTATTTTTTTTGTTTCCATTATTTGGAAATTAGTTACATATGCACCAAAGGAGCTAGTAATTTCTGCTGCTTGTCAGCTACACACAATGAGTATATTGCTGTGTGCTTTCCCCAACAACGAGGATTTTAGTAATATGCAAGGTGTAGATAACATAATACCAAAACCTGCATCACAGAAAAGGTTAATTGTTTTCTTATTCAGCTGCCAGAGTTTATAACCTTAGGCCCCTCCCCAGAGCCAAAGTAGGGGTGGCCATCCATTAGGTTATGTAACTTAAATGTATACGTTTTCCTTGTTGGCAAGTTCCAAGCAGTAAGCGAGAGTGCAAACAAGGATCTGTAAGCTGCCACAAAATGTATTCATATTTCTACTCCGTGTTGTAAGAGCCAAAGGGAGGACACGTATGTCAGATGTTGAAAGAACAACTGAATCTTTGTTTTTGATCATTATGGTCAGTACGTCATGAGGTCTTGTAGCTGAATGCTAAAAATGGCACCACACTTGGACATCCCATAGCCTGACACAGTACATTTGTGTTTCCCCAGCCACTGAGCACTGGTCTCACGGAGACCCTGACTTTATTTATAAGCTAACAAAATATAGATTCGGGTGCTGAAGAATCACAGGGAGGGCTCATACAAAGACAATTAACCCTCGCACCAAAACCTAATTTTATGATTTTACTTAAAGCCACACTGAATCAGTTGTGAGAGGGTGAAGATATAAATACACCTCTCTGCTTCATCGGCAAGAAGGTGGACAACTGACCATTCAAACAGAGGGTCTGGAAACAAAGCTTAGTTGTCCTTTAAACAATGAAAAGGAGAGGCATACATAAATGGTCACCAAGGCACAATATGACAAAGGTGAAGAGTCCCTGAGACTCTGGTCTGGGTCTGTACCATTCCCCTCCCTATACAAGTAAATGAGAACATTTAGGAAAATATAATACAAAATCTCTTACAGGAAATATAGACTACACTTGCTAAAATCACTTCCCTAAAAGTGTTTATAGCTTTTTTTCTTTTTTCTTTTTTTTTTTCCTTTTTTTTTTTTTTTTTAAAAGACCTTCTTTAAACAGGTAATGCAAAGACTGGTCCATTTTTTTCTTACCCGGCAAGCCAAGCTCTAATGACTTCACTAAGCAGAAGTTGTATTAAAATACACCTTCATAGTATTGCTACAATTTGGGTAAATATGTTCTGAACAGCTTGATGAGTACTAAATAAACTTTGCTGTTTTACAGCATACATTTTATTTTTTTTTTGCACTTTTAAAGAATAGAAAAATGCAATTATAGTGTGCAAAAGAAAAAAAGATTAATTATCTTCTAGCTGAATACTGTAATTTTAAGCCATGCCTTCCATAAAAATGTATTGACATGTGTAAATAGAAAAAAAAAAACAAAAAAACAACAAAGAACAAGCAAACAGAGATTTTCCTTGCGAGGAAAAGTTATCGCAATCTGGATCACTTGAGTTCTGCATTCTTCAGACAAAGAAATGGAGAAAAAAACAAACAAACACCGAAAACACTGAAATGCTTCAGATGTCATCCATTCCACAATAACAGGTTAAAATTGCAGTGTTGGTTTCTACTACTCCTGTTAACATGGATAGAATGATGTGCTGCTGGTTGGATATTGAATATAAAAAAGCAGAAGAAAGTTGAGATCATCCCACATGAAGTCATTGTTAGAGCTGGCTTTTCCCCCGTTTTGAAGTACAGTAGTGACTTGTAAATATGACCTTTTCTAAAGATCATCTGAGATTTGAAGGTTTATCTGCCTGCTTCACCCAAACAACAACTGCTGAAAGAATTTGTGTTATAGAGCCTGCTATACAGCATTCAAAATGTTGGGGTTTTTCCATGAAAAAATACCACAAAAAGTAGCTTTAAAGTTTTTGTATCTCTGAATCACTAACACGTAGATTCCATTTATTCTTCGATGTTTGAAAATGGTTTCTGCAAAATCAAAATAAGTGTCAAACTTCCTGACGCCATGCTTCCAACAGTTTGAATTTAATACTTCTTGAATGGAATGACAATTTATTTTCTTTAATTTGCAGTATGGCTACATCAAGCTAGCTTTAAGTCACAACTGTACCTAACCACAGTTCTCTGCAGCAAACCCATGATTTACAATATCTAATATTGTGGTTACAGTGCAGGGAACCGTGGGTACGAAACCTCCATGCCAGAGTTACTGTGGTTGGGGTTTCCCGGAAGAGTGGCAGTTGACACCTCTGGAATATTCATATATAAGTGCTTCAGTCAGATGGTCCTGAGTCGAACTGGTCACTCAGGCACTATGAGAGCCTGGCATTCAGTCTGCGGGAATGTGTGTAACCTCCGTCGCTCGAGCCGCTTTGCAAACTGTAGTGGTCTTCAGCATCGCTGGCACTTCCAATACTGTCCATTTCACCTGGCGTAAATTCCATTCCTTCAATGTCTACTTCTAAAGAAAACACAAGAAGGCACGTTTTCAGAAACATGGCGGCTCTAACAAGTGATCAGGGGCCACTACTGCCTGTGTAAATCAACGCTCAGGTGAAACCTGAATCGTACTTCGTTTTCTGTAATTAAGAAGACCTGGAACAGTAGTTCCTGGGGTAAGTAGCAACCTGTCCACCTGAGAATTAGAAGCCCTTCTGTCCTCAACCACATACAGCACAGCATCAATACCAAATGCTGTCCCAGAACTGTTCCAACCTGTGCATAGATGCTGATCTTAAAAAAAACAACAACAACAAAATGAACCAAAACAACGCCACACTCAAAAAAAAAAAAAAAGAAAACAAAAAACCACCTCAGAGGCTGTAACACTGCAGCACCACCTTTCACAGCAATTCCAACCTATAGAGCTGTCAGCTAGCAGTGACCGCGGTGTAGCCATCTGTCCCCAGTAACTGCACTGGGGCTGACAACTCGCCTCCCATAGGCCCTGAAAAAATCAGCGTGCACGAGTTTTCAGTCACAGAAAAAGCTGCAAATAAGAAAATAAGAAATGGTGACAGGGAGCTTGAGGAGCTCGGCCTTAAATGAGAACCAAATGCAGAAAACACTTGGTGATCACTGCACAGAAAATATTTTAAAATTTCACAATAAATGATGTGGAATTAATTTATTCACACAAATGAATTAAGACAAATAACATCTTTTTTTCCAAGAAGAAAATATTATGCCAGCCTTACCAATAATTACACTAAAAATTCGGAACATTAAATGGTAATTGTTTAAAAACCTGGCAAAAACTCACGCTGTATAAATAGCTTCACAAAAATCCAAACTGATTAGAAAAAAAGGAATGTTTTGCAAAGAATATACAAAAGATGTAGTAGGTTTTTATTCTGCAGATTGCAAAATGGAACAGTTTTGTCTGGGTTTTGTTGAAAGCTTGATTTTAGTTCTAAATAATGCTTTTCTGTTTTCTTGCTTCCCTACTTCCCCTTTCCTTCCTGCTCCTGCAAGCCCCTTCGGGCCGCCCTCGTTGCGTTACCTTGTTCAGAGTCAGTGGATATTGTTGATCCCATGCTGTCAGTGCGGATGCGCTCCATGCCCTGCACGGATAGCTGTTCCAACCTGCGCTTGAGGTAGCGGTGCTCCCGCTGTAATTGTTCTTTAATATTTAGAGCTTTTCGGTCCTGTTCTTCCAATTTCTTAAAGGGAGAGAAAATGGGTAAGCCAACGGTTTTTACTCGCATTAAAGCGTAAGTAACTTAAAATTTTCTCATCAACAGTTCTTTTAGAGCAGGAATTGATGATCAAGCTAAACCATCTTTGTTACCATTATGCAGAGCTCCGTACAATTTCAACTGTCCAGGCCAGAACTGAATTTGTTTCAGAGCAAAATACATGGATACAGGGGAAAAAAAAAATCCCTTGGAAACTCCTTTGCCACGAGCAAGTTCCTCAGCTAAGACTGAATTATCGTTGCCTTGGTTCTGGGGAATATTTTAATCACTCTGTCAGGCAAAACTGTCATCATCTCTGATACCCAGAGCACAGCTCAGGTTTCAGTCAGACTGCAACGCCTCTTTAGGTGAATTAAAGAAGTTCTCACTGTAAAGGAAGCATTATGAGGCTCCTCAGTGGTCTCCCTCCTACCACAGGCTATGGAAATTTTTACCTTTTAAGAGTGCTTACTGACATTGCTCCGGTACTGCGTATATAGCATAGGAGGCATTTACCAACAATTGCCTTCGTTCTTGCATTTCTCTTTCCTCGAACATCTCTGGAGCTACTAGGATAAGCTCCTACAAATCAGTGCTATTAATCCAATACTTCTCAGCAAATAGCTTCTGAAAGGATCCTGTCACAGCTCGGCCTAAAATCTCCCCTGTTGCTTGAATATAAGAAGGTATTTGGAAATAAAAAGGATACCTCACACCCTGCGAAACGTGCTGCACTGTTGGTACAACTGCAGTACGGAAACATTATATTTTAGGATTTCAACTGAACACTTTACCGACGTTTTTGCACTGATAGCCATTTTCAAAAATTGTCAACTAGGGAAGAAAATGCAATGAGTACAATGGGATCAAAAGCAAGAACTACAAACAAATTGAAACCAAGAAAGAAGAAAAAGCCAATTTTTTTCATCTAAATGATGAAATAAATTACATGTTCTAGCAGCAAAAGCACATACAAGGAAGACTGAATTTCTCTTTGAGCTGTGTTTACATTCCCGTAAGATTTAGGAGACGTACTGGGAGTGAACACTGCTTCTGATGGTTCTTCCCTACCATCTGAATGAACCTACGCTTGGCTTCCTAGAGAAGGGTGGTGTGGGACAGCATGCAGCAAACCACAAGCCAAATGACCGCAAAGATTCTGCTGTTCCAATGCAACCCTGAAAGCAAACGCATTTATCTTTGAAAACCTAATTGCCATTATTCAACGAGGCAGCTTCCCTGCTGACTTGAAAACTAACTTCTGTAGCCTCTAAGGCCCCACACTACTCAGATATACATCGCACATAGGAACACAATGTTAGAATAAGAAAATGGGCTGGCACATCCATGTACACAGCAAACCGAATGTGCCCAGCTGATCAGATTTCCTTTTCCTGTATTTTCCTGGCTGCAGTCCCAAACTCGAACAACTATTTTGGGAATGTACTCAGTGACTCGTATCCAGGAGTCTCAAAACTGTCTCAAAACTGTCCAATCTTTCAGGGCAAGTCTTGGTGAGTGACTGAGTGCGTGTTCAAAACTAATTATTGTATTAGATTATTGTATTAGAAATGGCAGAGGGGCACTGGCACGCTCTGGCAGTGCAGCGGGGAGGCAGCTGTCCAAAGCCTGCAGACCTGATGAAGAGGGGCGATTAAGTGGCAGGCCAGGCGGGAGAGGTTCGGTTAAAATCTCAAAAAGAAAACTAAACTTCGGTTTCACTTTTCAGAGAATGGGGGCTTGGTACTGTGCATGATGGTCTTTGAAACAATGTGCTCCTAGCTTTTTTTTTTTTTTTTTTAATCAGCAGCTGAAATGGTAACTGCATGGCTAAACTCTCACACTTGCCACTTGTAAAAACAGATTTTCAGTTTGTATGCATAAACCCATGATAGGGCAGTAGCCCAAGACAAAAAACACACGCAGTGCCTTTCATGCACGTTAGCCTGAATTATAAACAAGAGGCCAAAATCTCAAATGATAAAAACAGGGGTTGCTCAGCTGGAGTAAATGTGCTTACAAGAGCGGAAGAGGTAGCTCAGTAACCTTGTTCTCAAGTATGGTTTTGCTTAAATTCATCTTCAATACTTCCTACGAATTACACCCTTATCTGCAATTGCACTGAATCTTAATGCTGTACAACAGCAGGCTGTTTGCAGAAATATTCCAAGATTACTGGCAGTGTTTGACCTCTCTTGACACTTTTCACTTTCCTATCTTTTCCCCTCTAACACTGAAGAAATGCCAGATGAATAATTCCAGTCCTGGACACAGCAGCAGCAATCTGTATTCTTTAACTTTTTACATTTAAGTACTTGTTTTATATTCGCACATAGCCCGATTCCCCTGGAAACTACGAGAGTGAAACTACAAGGTCTTAGGATAGAAGAGGCCTGGGGAGGATCTTCCTTTGTTTACCTGTGCAAATACATGACCTGTCCTGCTGCTGACGCACAGGTGAGGTTTTGGTTTTGTTTTCGACTTGTGGCTCAGATGTTACACACACAAACAAGCAAGGGGAGTGGCAACTAACAGGAGATTACATTTATTTTTGGTTTCTTTTCAATGACTGCCAAATGCTCCAGGATCTGGTCATCGGGGTACAGGATGAGGACAAGACTTACTAGTGGCTATAAAACCCTTTGACTCCATTTGTTGTTTCGTTATTAGTATTTGTACGTTGAAATTAGTGCAGTACAATGCTACTTGGTCCTTAAAGGATGTATATATTCATCAAAGAACAGCCTTGATACATACATATTTTTAATACAACAAACTAAGCAGAAACCACAAGATCACCCTTTCATGAATCTGAGACTGCCGGGTAAATTCCAACACACAGCAAAACTTGACACTCTTGAGTGAAATCCCCGCATCTAATAGGGACGAATATATCCAGAAGATGAGACATATGGGTATGGGTTTTGTGTGAAAATTAACTTCCTCTCTATGGATACACATTCTGGAAGATTCTGCCCTAAAAATGGAAAAATAAAATAAAATACAGATGAATGTTTTTACCTTGATATGCATCTTAGCTCTTTTCAACAGGCTTAGGGTGGTGTGCCTGGTGCTGTCCGGCCCGAGAGGCACAAGCTGTTTTAGCTGTTCCAAATATAGCCGGAGTTTAGCCCGCCTGCAATTATTAAAAGTGAAGAGCGTTGTAGTACAGTTGCACTCGAATAGCACATCCTATATGCAAACACCATCTGTTTGCAGGATCTCTCTGCAGAACTCGATTCAACAGTGGCTTCCTCTCCCCTCCCTTTGGCAAAGTTTCAGAGCAAAAGGTCACTTGAAATGTAGTAATGCTACTTGGCACATTTATGCAGCATTTTCATACCTATATTTCAAAGCAGTTAGCTCAGCCTGGCTAGTCCCAACTTAAGGAAGGGGAAGTACACTCAGAGGAATTCAACCAAAGCTGCACACTGACTTCGAGGTTGGATAAAGAACAAAACAGGGACTTCAGGGAGAAGCCAGCACCAGCCACACTGGGTCCTGCTTCTCCTTTGCAAGTGGTACTACTACTGCCCTCAACAACCTCTCTCCTGTATTAACAACACCAAACCCATCAGCAAAGTGTGGATCAAGAAGGTGGCATTTCTACAGACACTCCATTTCTACAGACACTCCATTTCCAAGCATTTTGAATTTCTTTGTATTTATTTGTATTTTTTTAATTTCATATTTTTCTGTGCAACCTTACTTCAACTATCCAAAACAAGGCAGTGGCAAAAAAAAAAAAAAAAAAAAATTGTGTATTTCTACAGTTAAAACCAACAGAAAATCCCTCCTATTTTTCGTGCATAATCCTGAACAGGAACCCTGACGAAATTACCTTTCAGTTTTACGATGAGATAGAAACAGATGCAGAAGCACTTACATGAGCAACATCTGTAGCATTTTCTTTCTGCCAGCCTGTTACAGATTGAACAAAGCGATGATCTGGAGCGTGCCTACATCCCCCACAAAGCAGTCGTAGTAAGCAAAGCGGATCACAAGTGTGACATGAATAATTATCTTTCTCAAATCTGCTATATGCTGTACGCATGAAGGAAACAAAACAAACTGCAGGAAATTGAACGCTCCTGGTCAAGAATGAACTTTCTTTTGAACACTCAGTTCAGAAGAAGAATTCAGCATCAGTGTCTGAAGTGCCACTTGAGAGGATTTAATATACACTGATGACAAATTACACGTGTAATTGGAATGATTAGTGCAGTATCAAGACAACCTGAGAATAAATGGGGGGAAAAATAAAACAAAGAAAAAAAACTAATTAAAATTCAGTACTGTAATGACACTCACACATTTAGTTCTGGCTGCCTATAAATCAGCAGTGTACTAGGTGGGAATTCAAAAAGCGTTTCTATGAAATTATTAATTTTTTATTCGAGCCATTCAGGAGGAAAAGGTTATTGGTGAAAATGTGATTCTCAAGAGAAAAATAATGACACATTCTTTGTTTAGGCCAGGGGTTTGTTTTTAAATTCAAAGTTCTAAATTTAGCAATAAAAAAGCTTTTATTTAACCAACAGCAACACGGACTGGGGTAAATATCCAGGTAAGCAACCCCACCAGCCCGCAGAGCACCCCTGTAACTGCTGATTTAAACTCGGACACTGACCTTTACAATAGGTCCAAAAGATAAAGTACCCTCATCAGGGACTACTGGCATCCGTACTGAAAACAGAGGTAAATTTTTATTTCTGTGTATACAGCCTCTACCAACTACCTGACTTTTTCGTGTTTTAAATAAAAAACTTGCTTCAGGCACTAAATTCAATTACTCTTTTTGTTTTTTAAATGGCCTCTAAACACGCATGCAGTCATCTGCGTCACTCAGCACAACTTGGATGCAACTCTATTTAGACAGCTGACAGAAGTAGGGGCTGGAGATAAAGGAGGACGTGGCAAGGAAGAGGACAAGAATAGCATCCAAGCAGTAAAGAGGGAGTTAAATACATGGAAGTGGAACTATCAACGTGCTTACAGTAGTTAGAAGTATTATAACGAATATACAGAATTGCTAATCTCAGATCTATTTGGTATTAATCCTGAAAAACGTTCATGGAGCCCGACTGCATACCGAACCTTTCAGCCTGTTGCTATTTGAAGAAAGTCTGCTTGCCACAGGGACAAAATCAGGTTTTAGTGCACTTCATTACCATCAACTGGGGAATTAACAGAGGTACTGCCACGATCATTGTGGGTAATGCTGCGTGCCTTTTCAAAGCACTAATTCTTTTTATGTGATATGCAAACCAGGTAAAGCAGGACTTCACAGAACTGCTACGAAGAGCATGTGACTGAAGCTATTAAGAATATTTTAAACAACCAATGAGAAGAATTAAAAAGAGCTAAATATTAAAAAAAAAAAAAGAAAAAAAAAAGAAAGAATGCTTTAAAGCATTCTCAGCACTAGCAACTGTCAGCACTAAATGTAATAAACACATCTGCTAAGAAACCTATCCTAACTTCACTTTTTTTCTTGTAGGGGATTTTTTCTTTCATTTTTTTTTCACTTGTGCATGTTTATATGGCTAATTCATACATTATAGCACAAAAGCATAACCAATGGCATGGATTAGGAACATAGCAAAAGAAAACCAGCCCATCACAATTACTAAAGTAAATATCCTCATGTTTTCTAGTTTGCACATCATAGAAAAAAACTGTAAGAATGCCAGAAAACATTTCAGGCATGTTATGGTAACAGATCACACCATCAGCAGCAAGGGACCCAAACTTCACGGCAGGTGAGTTGTCACGTACAGGATCTGCCAGCACTAACTTCCCTCTTTTACTGCAGGGAAACGACTGCTCTCTCTCCTCAGCCGAGGGGAACCACCCAGAAGGCAGCCACAGAAGTAATCACAGCCTGAGCTGCTTTGTGTTTCGCAGATCACGCCATGTACTCCACCTAGAAAATAAGCCGCCCGGTCCCAAAGGAGCAGGGGAACGGTCTCCCCGCATGAGATGCGGTTCAAGTGCAGTAATTACACTGCTCCAGCTTCAAAACCCGACACGTTCGCCCACACCATGTGTGATGTCAGGCCAGTAAAACAGTGCCTATAAAAGTGTGCACTTTCCCCACCTTGTGCGGATGCACAGAAATATCCCCCTCATCACTGCTCCTGAATTTATCCAAGGTGAGGATCTATAAAAAGCCACCCCAAATCTGCATCCTCGAGCCGTGCAGCAGGAGCGAGGTGCCGAGCTGTAGCAGGGGAGCTAACGCCAGAGGGACCTGGCTCAGACGGGCTACATCTGCTTTTTGCTGGAAGGTATGGGGGTCTCGGATGCTCAAGGCTTTAGTATCTTCCCCGTAAGTGAGCTCACAACATGGTCCCATAGATCTACACTATAGCTCTTTGAATGCTTAATAAAAACATCAGGCTAACTCCACAGACTTGGTCAACGCTCCACAGGAGCAGCCACACCAGGTGGTCCACCACTTCCACATAAATGACAAAGTCGCTTGCTGACACCTAAGGCAATGTCTGCCAACTGGGACTCCCCTGAACTGGTTTGACTGGGCACTACTGGCCAGCACTTCCAAATGGACAGCAGGATGAAACCTGCCACACCACAAGGCATGGGTCAGAGGGGTTGCGCCTCAGGCCTCTTAGAACCACAGAATCATCAATTTTGGAAAAGATCTCCAAGATCATCTGATCCAACCACCCCCCTACCACCACTATCACCCACTAAACCATGTCCCTAAGCACCACATCCAACCTTTGCTCAAACACTCCTGGGGACTGACTCCACCACCTCCCTGGGCAACCCGTCCCAATGCCTGACCACTCTTTCTGAGAAGAAAGTTCTCCTAATTTCCAACCTGAACCTCCCCTGGCACAACTTGAGGCCATTCCCTCTTCTGCTTCATCACCTGTGGGCGCCCAGCTGGGAAGTTGAGGCCTGCCTCAGGGTGCTCCACCACCCACCACAGGACAACGCAGAAACCTGGCGGTGCTGGCATTTTCCTCACACAGGCACATCCACCAGAGGTTTGTCTGAAGACCACTCACTGCAGTCCACAGAGACTCCACTCTGGTGCTCGACCACGAAAAGGCAGGAGAAACGCTGGCTGCTCAGTTCACCACGTCTCTCAGACAGGCTGCCATGCGAAAGCAAATTAAGATCTTTGACTCAAACCATTTTCAAAATTGCAGTAAATGCATCTGTGAAGTAATAGTCAAAAAGCTTCTTCTCCATATGTATGAAATCCTGGGTGCAAATACGTTTTAACACAGCAACAAATGGAATACGCTGTGGGGGGGGGGGGGGGGGAACGAAACAAAAAAGCCTATTGTTCATATTGTTCACACGGGATAATCTTAATTCCAAGAAAACTGCAGCAATTCCAAGAACTTCCTACAACTACATGATGGGTGGTTGCAATGGGAACAAAATACTCCTCAGTAAGGCCAAATAATATAATAAGCAGCAATGGCTGTGAACTGGGAGCTTCGTGATGGTCATTAAGAAACAGATTTTTTACAAGGGCGGTGGTGCACAACTAGAATAGGTTGCCCAGAAAGGCTGCAGAAATGCCGTCCTTGGAGGTTTTTAAAGATTCACCTAGACAAAACCACAGGTCCCTCCAATCAACATTTCAGAGATCGTACAAATCAGATTGCTTGTAAAGATGTAGTATTTGACTCAAAAAAATGCCCCTGCAAACAAAATCGGTGCACTTAAAACTGTGTCAACCCGACCCAGTACAGTGCTGTAGGCTTGGGGAGCGACCTGATCCACCTACAGTCTATCCACGTGGGCTCTCCAAAGCTTTTTTACATAGCACAACGACAGAAACAGCCTACAGACAGTCAAAAAGCAGGTATATTCAGCTGCACAGCTCTCTGGTGGCAGTGAAGGTATGAAGGTATGTTTCCTAAATCATGCAAGTACAAGCCTAGAGCCCCTATTTGGGGCCTGTTATTTAAACCACTGCTCTGCACAAAGGCAACTGGAAAGACAAAGCTTTCCTTTGGCAAGTGCATGTCCTGAACAAGCTGCTTTTCCTCAGCATGGCATGCCTCAGCCAGGCCTAAGCAAAATTAAATGGCCACAGACGCTTGTGACAGCTTACAGGGTGACAGTGAAAAATCCTGTCACGTCTGTGCGGGACCTTGGCAATAGTGCTGGGAAGGTGTGCTTGTCGATCCCGCCTCCTTGGCTGGGGAAACCCCCATGGACGAAGCTGCTGACAGCCTTCCACGTGTTCATGACAGAGAGCACAGGGCAGGCACGTCCTCTGAGCTGCACCCAGGAACACAAACAGCAGTTCCTGCTCTTGACGTTGTGCTGTGACTGCCAGACATCACTTGCAGAAAGCATCCAAACGGCAATGCTCATTTCTCAACAATCATGGGCAAGAGCGTAAAACCCAAGAGATACAGGTCAAATTCCTGATATGTCCACCTGGCGTGTCTTCGAGGTCTCAGTCCCATCCTCCCCAGGCTAGAAGAGCGACTCTCTCACACGTATTCAATCTCTTGTTGACTCAACACTGGCTGTAAAAGGGAAGGCCCAACTCTATCAGCAAAGTTTGCTGTCCCATGGGAGGTCCTGGAACTGCCTTATCTGCTCCACACCCTCTCACCCCTACCAGCAGGTTGCCCAGTCACAGCACGGAGCTGTCTTGGCCATACTGGGAGGTGGCCTGTTGGGCAGCAAGGATCTGGAAGGCTGGCAAATGGACAAGAAACAGCCAAGTGTCCGTATTCCCATACTGCACATACTCAGTTTCCCTGAGCTAGACAGGGCACCGTCCACTCCACTTCGTTTCAACACCCACAGCCCAACCGTCGCGTACTGAGGCATGCATGGGCATGAAACAACACTTGCCTCACAAGAAGGCCCAAGTTGTGCTTTCTGCAAGATGTTTTCAGTGCTAAAAATGCCTGCATGGCTGAACATGTGTCTGTATTTCAGATGTCCCAAATTTAGTCTACTAAACTAAGCTGTGTATACAGGAGGTTGTCATACTCTCAAATCAATTGCTAAATATACTTGCATGGTGATGTTCTGCAAAGAAAAGGACACAATACATCAAATATTCAAATTACATCGAAAAGGCAATCATTAAAATCTGTACTAGTACGAACAACAGCTACACTTGAAATAATGCAAAAACTGAAAATTCATCATTCCTGTACTTCAACTGCCTCACTCCAAAAAACAGAGAGCCTCGGACCCTATCGTCGGATAAGTTCTGTCCTACCTCACAAGTAAAGCCCCCTGAGTTTTTAATACAAACACCCTCCCCACACACACACTTCCAAGAACATAAACTTATTACAGGTAACATGAGCAAAAAATGGAAATGAATCTAGAATTAGCAATATTATTACAAACTGGACAGTTACTGAAGCATTTCAAATTCCTCCTCTCATGTTTCACATTTTTTTCCACATTCAAGCCTCTCCTGGTGCTGTGCAATGAAGTTAATGTACACAGGTTTAAATATAGAGCAGTTACTAAATTTTTCATTGTTGCATAATGACTATGTAATCTGGACTAATAACGTACCTAGGATAAAGTCAGAGAAGAATCTCTGCACCAAAAATTCTCTTCTGGAGTCAAATGTTCTCCAGGTACTTCGTGAACCCAAAGGGTCTGGGCTGAGCCCACAGCTCCAGGTCAGAGACCCCTGCCACAATCTAACTGTTGTGTTTCATCCCTGAAGAAAGGTGGTTTTATCTCCCTACCAGACATTACATTCAGCATAAAATACAGAAGTGAGCTAACTGCAGTCGTAAGATGCTTGCGTTTTTACAGGAAGACTCTTCACAGTTTTATTTATGAAAACCCAGCACCTGTGTATGGGGAGCAGTAAAGATTTAGTCAGAATCAGCAAATCAGGATCTTTCACAACTCTTATTGGTCATGATGAATGAAGACAGCATCTTTATTCAGCTCTTTATCATAATTTATTTTTTAAAATATGGAGACCAGCATTAAACCTCAGGGTTCACCTGAGATGAAAGTAAAATCATACAGCGGATTCTGCCTGCATGCTGACCCTAGCACCAGCTCCTTCGTACTGGAGCCTGCCACAAGAAGTCAGGGTCTCTTCCGAGCTTCGACTCTTCTTTCACTTCATGCACAATCACACTTGAGCAGAGCCAAAATTTTCCTGCAAATGGCTTTAATGGCACCGTAAATGAAACATTCTCATGTTGTTTTTTGCATCTGTGGTATCCCAGACAATGAAGGCACACAAGCAATTAAATGCTTTGCCTAGTCTAAGTCAGCATTCACACATACATGCCTTACTCCTCCTTAAGCTAACACTTTTCCTCAAGTACGTGTCAGGAATGATATTTTTACAGATCTACAATACTTTTTGTAAGCTACCAAAGATAACCCTGTACCAATTAAAAGACGTGTTTACAAAGTTATTTAGAGAGATTGTATCTAAAACTTCAATCATAAGAAATATTAGAAAAACATAGAAAACATTGTTCTAAATAAACCGGTTTATTAATGGTCTATACAGCACTTTGAGTATCTTCAGAAAAAGATCAAATGCAACCCTCTACTGAAGAACAAAATCCCGTCATTTCCATATTTATTTCAGTCAGAAACACCTTCAATATTATTTTTTTTTACCCTACAAAGGATACCTCAAACATATATTCCTTTTTTTCAAAAGAGGGTCACATTCAAGCTGCACAAGCTACTTCAACAAATTTACTTTAGTGAAAAGGAAAGAAAACCTCTTAGTATTAAAGCACTGTACCATGGCAAGGCACCCAGTGTGCCACACTTGGACATTCTGATTGCTTCGAGACGTGTGAAATATTTGCTCACAGCTCAGTGCCTCAGAGTCAAAACCAGAAAATGCAGCAGTGCCCTTACAACAAACTTCTTTGGTTCTTATTATACAAGGAAAAAATAAACCAAACATCAGTGGCCTGTATTGGATGCACTTTCTTACTGAATTAAGAACAAAATGCTGAAGTTTGTGTTGCAGGTGAAGATTCATAGATTTGTTCCAAATATGTGTATTTTTTTCTCTTTGTCCAATACCTCACACAGGCCTCTGAAACTCAATTCAACAGCGAAGCATGGGAAGGTACTGGGGAAACAAACAGATGGAAAAAGCTCTGAATTGCCTAATCGAAGCGACTCTTCATGGATTCAATGCAACACCCTGCCTTGTTTACTTCAGCATTTTCTATGAGTTTCACACTCTGCATAGATTTTCAGAGTCCCAAATATCTTTGTGCATCTGTTTCTCTACAGCAAAACTCGCCAGATAGCTCTAGCAGCCAGGTAGTTGTTGGTCTTCAGGTACTTCACTTGCCTACAAAGGCAACGGCTGCAAGTGTATCTTAAAATCATTACCTTTGAAAGAACCAATGCTGCTATGAACTTGTCCATCCACACGTTTTCATGTGAATACCGGTTAGAAGTGAGTGGTGATGGTCCTAACTCTTGCACTACAGGGGACAGAAAAAAATATCTGCTGCCCCTGACAAAGCTTACCATTTTCATGTTTTCTGCATTTTATCACTCTGAAGCATTCATACTACCTTTTATTTACTTTCACTTAGTGTCATTTTGGTCCACTTGCTGAGCCAAGACTTCACACTTAAATTTATTTTCAACCTTCTAAAAACTGCAGCTTCTTCACGTTTTAGAATATATGCATATACCAGAGCTATTCCTATGTCTTTTAGCAAGTGTAATATAAAGGAAATATCTGCAATACTGCAAAGGCATAAATATTTGGCCTGCTAAGCAGCATGCAGAAAGCTAGCTGGGGACAGGTGAATACTGGTTTATACTGGGAGGTTCCTGACTGCTGACGTAGAGGAGGAAATCTTGGTGCCTTATGTTGTCCTCTTTTCTCCTTTCCTTGTCCCTCCAGAAGCTCCCTGCTGGGTACAGCAGCTGCCTGCCCTTCAGCAGGAGCACTGGGTGACATCAGTACTTCATCTTTCAGGAAGCCTACAAGCGGCTGTCAATGTTCTTGCACGGTAGGTTGCCACTGGAGGGTGCGCTGTGGAGGCCAGAGTACCCCCACAGGAGTAAGTTTAGAAAAACAACAGGAGCTCCTGGGGCTCTCTTTGGGCTGGAACAACCATGTGAAGCAGCAACCTGGGCAGCACTGGTGTGAGGCCCAACCTGAGCCTCAGCAGCTGGTGGCTGGCATCTCCCACCCCGAAGCTCTCCTCTGCCTCACCAGGCTCGAGCATGGCCACTTCTCTGAGGCCTGTCCACTGCTTTTTGTCCACCAGCTGATGCCAGAAACAGACCTGAAGCACCGGGACCGATGTTCACCCCAGCAGCCAAGCATGCAGCATGCCCCTTGCAAGGCCCTGAGTGTCCCTGGCCTCAGGCCGCCCCCCAGGAGCATCTCTCACAGCAGCAGCAGAGCATGAAACATCCCAGAGTCACACTTTACTTTGGCCAGCAGAAGAAATAAAAAGCCCTGAGGTACATCTAGTTGCTGTTACCACCAAACTCCTCAATCTTCTCCCACTCAAGTACTCCTCCTGCTGCAGTGACGCGTGCAGGAGCTGTCATGGAGGCGTGTGAGACATGACACTGGTGTGTCCCCCTGCCGGCGCCATCCCACCTCACGCACACCCCAGTGCTCAAACTGCCTGCAGACCAACCCCACGAGAGGACAAAACGAGAACAGCTCATTTTCTTCACAGCTGGCTGGCAGGGGAGCACACCACATGCAAGGCAGCACGACACGAGCAAGGGACACCAGCAGCTCTGACTGGTACCAGTTTTAGCTGCTGGGGAACCACAGCCTCAGGACTGACATCTGACCACTCTCGTCTCCTCCTGTGTTTTTCCAGTGCTCCTCCTCCCTGCAGCTAGGCTTGGCTTTCACCACTTTCCCCAGGCTTCAGCACACTGTCGTAAGCTGCTCTGTTTTGAACAGCAGCCACGGAAGGTTTAACAGCCCTTCATTGTCTCAGGTCTCGGAGATAAGTAACAGAAACATGCAGAAATTTGAGATGTGCTTCTCGGAAAACGTCAATAGGAATTTACAAGCTATACAGGGATTCCCAAAAGCATCACAAGCAAACAATGGCAGCTGGATGCCATTTGCCTTCCCTGCATGGTTACCACCTCAAAGCTACACGTAAAGGATTCCCTCATCCTCTGACCAGAGGCAATGAAATCTCTGACCTTGCAAGAATCTGAGGCAACTGAAACCAAACATTACGGTAACTGTTGATATCATCTGCAGTAAATTTTCACCCTTGTATGGATTTTTTCCCCAGTTTCAATTAAAAAAGAAAAGAGATTCTAACCTAGTTCTGTAGCCTTTAAGGTTGTGCTCATCTATAGAGAACAGTTTTCTGTATTTTAAACCTTCAAAGTCAAACAAGTGTGAATAATTCTTACACCTACATGAAAGGAATTTCTGTTTCAAATGTCTTCTGTTTTTAGCCCTGGTATCTGCTGATTATCTTTTAACATTTACCTCTCAGATGCTTGTGAGCAGTAGCAAGGGGTAACGCATAGTGCAATGGGCTTAGCATCACATCCGCCACATCTGCGTAATACAGGCAGAAAACAGCAGTGCCTTGTGGGGAAATAAACAAGTGATGGCAATACTTTTGTACATACTTGAAAATACAGTCAACAAAAAAAAAATCAGCCTCGTTTTCATTAAATTTATTAAATACTTTTTTCAGCCAGCCTTACACTTGTTTGTTTCACACATTATAATGCACACATTGCAACTTAGTAGTCCTCCTAAATTAGACCTCTCAAATCCATCTGTCCTACTGGCACTCAAGTTTCTTACACTACACTACAGGGAGACTTCAGATCTGAAGTTTGTCTGTTACCTCAGAACAGCGATAGACCAAATGAGATAAACAAAGTGTCACTGCAAGATCAGGCCACTCTGGTATCAAGCGGTTTCAATTCCCACTTGAAGTTACACAAGACACACACGTACTTACACACAGCCCCTCTGACACCCCAGGAGTGGATCACGACTCTCCATCCTGCACACGGGGGCAATGCCGCCCTGGTCTTTGCGAGCAGTGGAACACCATATTCCTTCCTGCACGGCAAATCCAAGCCTCCTGCCACAGGTTTGCAGTCCTACAACAGGCGTGCTTTCCTTTGCTAATTTCCCAGAGCTCTTGTCAGGAACTTGTTGAGGACTGCAGAACACAGGTTGAAGAGAACTGAGCTTACTGAAATAAGGAAAAACTTCTGTCACCAGGGCTTTGCACGAGCAGAGGGGAACAGGTAACTGTGATTTTCCACAAATCAACAGCTTGCTAAAAGGTGGCTTAAGAGGACAGATACCCCCACCAGCAGCTCGGGGAGCTCTTACATCCCTCACCCACCGGGACGAAGGCACAGGGTGCAGCATAGCACCGCACACGAGCTACACGGTCACCAGCCGACAACACCCCAGCGCCAAGTCACTGCTTACAAATCAGCCCATGGCTTCAAACCGGCTTTAATTATCAGACTGTTTCCCCACATCAAAATGCTAAGCAAGAACATCGTGTCTCAGGACAGTTGCCAACAGGAAGGATCTTCAAAAAAAAAAAAAAGCGGGGGTGGGGGGACGACAATGCTTAGAGAAGCCTAGAAAAGTTGAGCTTTAGCACAGCGCTAAGTGAGAGGAGCACAGAACAAGGCCTAGCAAGCTCCTCCTGCCTCGTTTTAAACCTCCCTAAAGACCTAGTTATTTTATACATATGTCAAATGTGTTCAAGAATTATTTTTTACACCACTGTATGATGCCAAATGAAAGGAGAGGCAAGTCGGGCTGAATTATTTTAGCTAAATTAAAACCATGCGTTGCCTTCACACGCTGAGCGCGAGGTCTTTGGCTGGCAGACGGCTGTGACTGGATGGCCTCTGCCTGCCTGAAGCGAAGCGGAGTGTGATGCCACAGCATCAGGAACACTGGAGACCTGTGGTTGCCATTGTACTGCCTGTTATATCCATATATCCAAATGAAAAGGAAACACCAAGTGACCAATGTGACCCTAAGGGCCATCTCTAGCCTGACAAGTGCCACAGGAGCCCCACCTGGCATCAAAGGCATGAGACACCACAAGAAACAACAACAATTCAGACAGCGCTTTTAAAACCTATTCAGACTTAAGGCAACCGTATCTCCATTTAGGCACCTAGACAATCACTTTCTCCTCCTCAGAGGTAGGAAGCGTTAAGTCTGACTGGGAAATTAAGCGAATTAAGCATCAGAAATGGGTGTTCAGTGCGTTTCTTACTTCTGTTTTTGCTTGTGCTGATACTTCCTCAGCACCTGCCTCTACCAAAGCTTCGTGGCCATCTTAGAGTAGCAAATGGCGGATGCTTGCACATGAAGGAGCAAAGTTAATTTTCTTTTAGGGGAAGGAGCCGGTGGGTACTGCTGTCTTTAGTGCTGTAGATATCCATGAGGAACCTGGGGTGCCTTCTCATCCCTGCTGGAGACAGTAGGGTGCCTGTTCCAGCCCGCCCAAGACGGGCTCAGGCCCCAAGTGAAAACACCAAAGGAAAAGAAGAAAAGAAGTCACCCTCAAGTAAATAATAACAAACATCCCCAAACATCTTGCTGTATGCCTCAAACTCTGTCACTGACACCTTGTAATTAGAGGTGGATAGAGAAGAGAGTGTAGATGCATATATAAACAAATTTAGGGGAAGAATTAAATACACCGGCTGTAATTAGACACGGTCTGTTCCAAGACTACAACGAACTAGAAGCTCAGCAACACTTACATAGTATTTTCCCCCAAAAACAGCGGCCTAGAATGGTGTCATGGGACAGTGGAGGGCTGCAGCTCTCTGACAGCCCTGCCTCAGAGTTTAGCTTTAGCTTGCCACAGCACAGATAGTGCCTTGTTTATAATATAATTTCCGTTCTATTTCCTTTTCCATTGAGCAGCACAAAGCTGATTGTCTCTGTGCCAGACAGGGGACAGTTGAGCAGAATATGAAAGCAATCCATTTTGAGACGGTAAGGTATGGCACAGCTGTTCACAACTCTTCCCCTTTCCTCCTTCTTCCTTCCCCACAAAATTCACCCCAGATTTCTTAAACACGGTGTTCTGAAATTGTCTGGTAATAGAAGGAAAAACCTGAAGTTTGGACCCACTTGCCACAGGAGCATGTAAATCCTGGCAATGGGAACCAAGACACCTGACAGTTTATTTCAAATACTTGTGAGCACCTAAACCCAGTAACTGCTTCTAGCCAAACATACACAACCAGCTCCCAAATTTCCCTATGAGAAATTATTTGCTCCACCCATGCTGTGTTTATTTCAGCAGTCAACACGACAGCACTCACCTATCGGGATTAAGTCAGCTTTCCTGGGGAATTACAGGGCTTGCCACCTTCATGTTTGGTAAATACCAGCTCGGGTGGTACGCAGGACACAGTGCCTGTGCAACCGATATTTGCAAACGCTGACAGTCCTCCTGGCTTTAATAGCAACTGCCGAGTTCTGACAGCGACTACATGCCAGGCAGGCCCTTATTTAGCAGCTTGTATCTTCATTTAGTTACCTAAATGGAAACAGCCACGAAAAAAAGGCGGTAGATTTGTTAGGCATTAATCCCAGGATGCCTATTGGGAGGACACGACTCACAAGTATTTCTCCAGGCTTTTAGAGACACTTTAGTACATTCAGAGGCAGCCTCTGCCTCCCGAATCTTTTGCATTTTTACCATTAAGGTAAAGCCTAATGCAGGTTTTCCTAATGTAGGGCATGTAGCCCGTGACTAGAGTTATTAAAGTTAGGAACATTGCAACAGATGACCTCACGTACGTCCAAACCCACACCTCTCCTGTATCAGCTATGTCAATCTCCTCACGCTACATAATTAGTTATGCTAATTTCTGTAGAAAAAGAAATTGTGTAATATAAACGAGGATTAAAGAGAAGTCCCAGCCACTCGCAACCTTTGGCAAGTCCTGCCACTCCGCTCTACTCCCGCGGGACGCGCACAGGGCTCAGCATACACGGCTCCTATCTCGGAGCACAGCACTCCACGAAATCCCACAACAACCTCTCCTTCCAAAAATAGGAAGGGCCTGAAGAGACGAAAAAAGGAAAATCTTACCCGTTCTTGTGAACTGCACTTTTTAGGACAAGGAAAGTCTGGATCACATGGGGGGGGGGGAGGGGGGGGGTGGAGCTTTTGGTGTTTTTTGTTTGTTTGTTTGTTTTTCAAGAAAAGGCCCAAATTCAACTGCTGCAAAGGAAGAACGTTACGCTTTTTTATGCTTATGATCCACTGGCTAAACGTTCATGCTTAGAGCTTCCAGAACCATAACTGCACACTCTGCAGCAGCCCAAAATTGTGCGCTCTGGCCAGGCTCGGACGCAGACACGCACAGCTCCTGCTGAACCCCCTGAGCTGAGCACTGAATCGGGCCAACAGCCTGCCTTACGCTACCCCACCACGTGCACCGAGGAAAAAATAGAGTGGGAATTAATAGACCTGTGAAGGAATTCCAGGCAGTAAATCGAAGCCACAGACTGTTACGCTGGCGGAGAGCGAGAAGGGAAGGCAGCACAAGGTGTAAGAGGAAAGCATGTATTGTTCCATTCAGAAAGCACCGTCTGAATTTGGGACCAGGCCACGTTATACCCAGTGCCCAAACAGCGTAAGCATCCCGTGGAAAGGATTTGAAATAGAGCTAGAGGTGCTGACACAGCATGGAGGGGATGGAACAAGAAACAGAATACCATCACCTCCCGCAGTCTAGGTTGCTCCCTCAGTGTCTATCCTGACCAGAGATGCTGGGTCACCAGGAATTTTGTGCTCAGAACATGCGTGGGAGTAAACAACCCTCTCTCCTAGAAATTCAGTGTGAGTCCTGAGCACAGAGCACATCTTGCCTTAAACAGCAGAGCCACGCTGCTGGCTTGTGGGTGCGTAGGTGACCTCTGCACACCTGGTAGGCACCGCTCCTGCACTGCCAGCCTTCGCCTGCAGGCTTCCACAGACAGGACTGGCTGGGATTCAGTCGAGGATTCCCATCGTGTTACGCAGGACTAGCTCCAGAGGCCAGCTTCTTAAGGCCCATTAGCTGCCTAAATTCCTTAAGCAAATAAATAAATGAATCAAGTTGCAGTTTACTTGCGCAGCTGCAGCTAAGCAAGCTTAGAAGGAAAAACATTTTTTTTCCGTATCTGATTCAGCAAATCTCCTCCAGTTAACAGAGCAGTCACCAGCAGGCATCCCTTCCCCTGTGTGCAGGGTGTAAGCACCTAGCTGTTGTCTGTGCTGTCCTGGAAGCACCTGGAAGCCTGGCCCGTCGCTCTCTGGTTTCTGCGAGAGGACCCCACTACACCATGGTGGGTAAGAACTGGTCCTGTCCATTAGATGCTGAGAACGTAAACCACCTCTCACACAGTCCATTAGAGGCAGACGCACAATGGGCTCATGTTTGGAGAGAGCGGGATGAACAAACGCAAGTGGAAAAAACGCGTGCACTTGGTTTCTCGCCCATCTGCCTTCTGCTCGCTGTTTGTCTGGCCAGGAAGCACGTGGCATTCTGGAGCCCGAGCCCGTACGTAGGCCCTGCAGCGCAGAGCCTACTTCAGCAGGAAAAAGGACAGGACAATTTAGTCAAGAGATAATTTTAGTCTGTTTTTCATCGCTGAATAAAAGCTTTGTCCAAAGCACGAGGACGTGTATGTGTCTGACACCTGGAATATAACTTCCTTAGCAGACTGATTTCCAAGCTTCATCAGCTTAATGCACTCCTCCCTTCCAGAAGGGCGGTCTATGTGGGAAAGCTCTTTTGTCAGGAGTGTGTAACCGATGTCACGTTGCTGTGGGCCCCGAAAAGACAATACTTCAGTGCACAGGCATTTACAATAGCCATTGCAGCACATCACGCTGGGCGAGTCACAGGTCCTGACATCTGCTGAATACCGAGAGATGGGGAAAAGGTGAGGGAAGAGCAGCACCTCAGTGCTAAGCTCTGAGCCTTCTGGTTCCTTTAACTGCATGGATTCACCTGACTAAGAGACATGGGAAAACTCAACAAAACCGCAGGATTCAGTTTTTCAGTTCTGTGGGTCCAGTTCTTTCAAGAATTTGACTTGAAAGTCAAAGTCAAGACAAGCTCCGGGAAAAAAAAAAAAAAAAAAAAAAAAAAACACTTAATCCTGTCACTCACAGAAGCAATCCCACCCTCCCTGAGCTGGCATCAGGGCGTGCCTGCGACAGGCAGCTGGATCAGGACAAGGAACCGGCTGAAAAAGCAAACTTCTCCCTTCCCTGCCACGTCAGGAGGCAGCAGGACCACCAGCAGCCAGGCTGGATTAAACTCAGGATGGCAGCCCAGCGGCAGGACACGTACTGGGTGATCCTTCTGGGGAAGAACCTCGCATCCTCAGCCTCCAGCAGGCACTCAGGGGATTTCCTGAGCCAGCGGCCACATCGTAACCTCACAACAGGATGGATCCATGCAGTTATATCTCTACGCTGCACAACGGTACTAGCTGTGATGGCAATTTGCGATCTGGAAAAGGCAGCTCATAATAAAAACAAACACTAAGTACTGTTTTGCTATGCTATTATTTCAGTGACCTTTCAGTTCTGTTTCAAAACCCCCGAGTTTATCAGCAACTGGTGATTGCACCCTTTTTATTAACCCTGCCATTTAGTAACACTAAGAACCACAGACAGAATTGAGACCACTATCTGTGCACTCTCCAAACTCTAAATAACCCTAATGGGGGAAATTAATGTAACGTAATCGTGAATGTAATCGTGCTCCTGGCAAGCTCATCCGCACTTCTTTCATGAGAACCGATGATCTATGAGAATTCAACTTGAGAGGCACCTGCTCTTATTTATCAGGTAATGCTGCACGTTGTAATTCTTCCATCAAAACACAGATATATTTAAGCAAACCCTGTACTTATACACAGGTACCTGCTTCACACACACGACGGTGCAATAAAACAACATTTGCCTGGCAAGATTTGGGGGTTTAAGGACTGCCCGAAGCACTGCACAGAACTCAGGAGCACGCTACCTTCTGCACGCATGGGAACACACCTCCACTCCCCCCCAGTGAGCACCATAAAACTGCATATATCGGGCTGTATATAAAAAGAGGTATATATTGGGCTATATTACCCATTTCGGGAAGGATTGTTTTCTTCTACTAGAGGTGCTTGCTGCGAAGATGCTGCAGCGCTGGGCACTGCCGTGTCCATGTGCTCAGCGACATGAACCAGCACCCTCTTCATTACATTCCCAGGGCCTCACTGTCTTCAGGAATGCATGCAGGACGATTTCTACTGCTGCTGATCCACCCCTTCCCCCCTTCCTGATTAAAAACCAAACAAAGCTCACAGAGACTAATAAAATCAGCTTGGCAGAGGCAGGGCACAACTGTCCATCCAGATCAAGCCTCACCACGTTCACCAGCCAAACAAGTTGCCAGCCCGGGGACAGCAACATGTGGCCTGCCCATTTCGAGGAACGCTGCAGCAGATGCTTTTTATTCATTTCCTCACTAACTCTTAAAAGCTGTGCTTTAAAACTATCCAGTTTCTTGAGCTATTTTCAAAGGCTTTGCCATCCAAAGGGCAAAATCTTGACTGCGCAGAGCTCCTCACAGCCAGGAGTGGTATTGCTTTGTCAGAAAAGATGCCCAAATGGTCGGCCCCAATGCTCCTGTTCAGGGCTCCCCCTGCTTCGGACAAGCACGGACGCAGGGAAGCGACACTTCCTCATCCTGCAGTCCTGCACGAGCTGCAGGGACAAGTCCAACACGAAGAGCAGAGGGCAAATGACTCACTGCCATCATGCTGCAGTAAATCTCAGTGCAATCTTGAGAGGGCCATACCTCGCTTTTTCACGACTTGCTTTCAATTAATGCAAAGAAACGAGATGACGCCGTGGCTTTTTAAGATGCTCCAGTCCCCTAGGGGTTCTTGTTTTTACACTGGGAAAGCTGAACTCCTCTGTACAGCTGTCAGAGGAGAGTGACTGAAAAATATCCTTGCAAGAAGTCATGATTACCGATGCACTCACTATTTACATAGCTCAGTGAAAGCTTACTGATGCAATGCTCTGGCTAGAAACAACAAAAATACATGTGTATTATCTGTTGTATCATTAGAAACTGGCTAAATTTGAGTGCCGCTGTGATTTATGTCCTTTTAGTTATTAAAATGTCTTCTAGAACATGTGGCCTCTGGACAAATTTCTTTCCTCCCTGTTTTTTACTTGGGGGGTTCCTGTTTCATGGCTCTGAGATGCAAACCTGAATCGCAACGGACCAACCAGGACTGCCATCAGATGGATGAGTCCTTAGAGAGTGTCACCGTAACAGACCACTTCCAAGCTCCGTACCCTACTGAGAGTAAAATCAGAAAGGAAGGAAGTTTACATACAAACTGCTAACACTTGACTGTAGCTTTAGTCTCAAGTCTACCATGTAACACGAGTTTTTGCTGGAATTTTGTCTGTTTCCATGTGCCTTCCTCTGAGCATCCCCACAGGAACGTACAGACGACTAGCCCAGCAGCAGAAGATGCAAATCGAAGTAGTGGTGCCAAACAGCACCACCTGCACACAGAGAAAGCAACCGCTGATGTCAAAGTCAGAGATAAAACCTCCCATGAGCAACACAAATGCAGAAGGTGGAGCGGCACCGTGTACCCGTAGATGGCTACGAGGCTATCCGGTTAGCGCCAGCTCTGGCCACCCTCGTCCAGGAAACAAGGGCCCTGCAAATCAGGAGAACAGTTCCCTGCCCTCCAGCTCGCAGCACACGTGAGGGCCGTGGCCAGGAGGAGGATGTGAGCAGCCTCCTCCCCGTCGAGCTCCTGGGAGATAACCAGGCGTGCCTCGGCCAGAAGCATCGCGGCTGGGCTGACTCAAAGGCGCTGGGGCTGGGAAGGATCCACCTCCAAAGTCAACAGGCAGCGCTCACAGCTGGCAGGGCAGGGCTGCGTCGGGGGATGAGGCCACCGCTGCAAGGACCAGCTGCTGCAGGGACCAGCAACGGCTGTGAATCATTAAACTTTACAAGATGCTCGATGGGGTTTAATGCAGTTTTGGTAAAGCGGAGCAAAGAACAGTATGATCGGCATTATCAGCTCGTAAACCCACGGCGCTGGAGGAGGGGGCTGCCAGGGAAAAAAGTTACAGGAGGCCTTCACGCCAATATGTTGGGTAACTGGAACCATGCACACTTCATCTGCTTTGGTGAATATTGTTTTTTTTTTTTGGTACATCCAAGGCACCTGCGCTATTTTGCAAGTTCACACTCATCACCAGGAATAATAAAACCTGGCTTCAAGGGACAGCCTAACTTCAGGAGGTACAGCAAGCAGCAGCGGTCACAAATTCTAGTTTTACAATCCCACAACACACCCTGGGGTTTACCTATTTTGACCTTGAGATGGCAGAGAAAAAAATCTAGCACGGTACTACACAGGTACAACACAGAACTGAAAGCGAGAACAGAAATGGGACCATGAACAGATCCCACTTCTGCCCCTGCATCTGCTGCACCCGACGTACTGCGCTGCTTAAACATGCCAGGGCAGAGCAGAGGCAAGAGGCAGCTCCATGCCTGGGTTATAAAAATGACCGGGAGCAAAAAGGAATACGCAGATTGGATGATGACAGGAATGACAGAGCAGAGGGAAAGGAAGAAATAGAGTATGTGGAAAGAGGATGGAAAAAAATAAAGACAGTGAGAAAGAAGCATAGGTGGGGCCATAGATTTTCAAAGAAAAATAGAAGAGCTGTTAGGGAAGGGCAGAATTTTGCATGGAGTTGTTTTCTGGAGGGATCTGTCAGCTGATTTCCCTGCCATAGCCACGGCACTGCGTTCTGCAGCCCAGGCCTGCATCTGCGAGCAGTTCCTCTCATCTCCAGCTGACCACGTGGCTATTAGGCAGGGCTACAGTTTACTCATATTACAATTAAACTACAGGAAAGCATGTCGGCATGCAAGGGAAGTGATGGCTGAGCTGCTACGTAACTGTGGCCACAGAACGGACTTTAAAAAAAAAAAAAAAACAGCAAGAAAAGCCCCAGTGAGTTCGGTCTTGTGCCACCAAAAACAACCAACCACTTTTTGCACACTTAGAAGCAGGCGGAGAGCTTTAAGTCATCCGTGTTCACACACAGCCCTGCCTTCTTTGGATCTGTGAAACCCGAAATGCCACGAGCTGGTGAAAAAGGACAAAAAGCTACCCAAAACACAGCTTGTCCTGCTGCCTCAGCGAGTGCCAGCACAAGAATGGGTGCCTTCGGCACGCTGCATTCTCAGGGCAGTGCACCCCGGGAGGCTTCCAACAGCTAAACCCCACCTGCAAACAAACCCTGACAAGATACAGCAGACATTAAACACTGACTCTGAAAGCATGGGTCCTCTAAAATTCACGTCTTAGGGACTAAAACGTCCACACAGCACCGAGCACCCCGCTGGGGCTGCAGCTTCCCAGCCCACACGCAGCTCTCCCCCTGTACCAGCAAGGAAGCAGAACAAGGGGGAAAATGTCTCTGTAGGTACCGACATGCAACGCACATCGCAAGGCTAAAACTAAAACTGTTTTCAAAGCATGCCTGAAGTACAAGAAGTAATCAGCTGTGGCACATTGTTCCCTGAAAATCATCTGCCTCGATCACAGCACACCTCTAGGAAACAGGTGCTGCAATCGGATTCGTTATTAGGAAGCGGACAGTTAACCACTTACAGCATTAATTAGCCAAAAACTAATTCTTGGGGGTGTTTCAAAAATAACATAACATAAAAAGCGAAGCAACATTATGCCTATTAGATTTAAGTTGACAAAAAAGAGCACTTAAATGATTTGGTGCAGAATGAATAATTGTCAAACACTCTTAATTAAGCGCAGTCATTCTAATGTCAGCCATGCAGCTTTTCATTTGCTTTGTTCTCAAGACTTACCTATGTTTTTCTAGTTCGTTGTGTGATGACCTATTAAAAAAAAGAAAAGAGATATTAGAGAACAGGATAAATACCAAGACTTCAGAATATTAAAAAGCCAACGCCTGCAGATGTTGCAGAAGAGCTCTCCCAGATATGTACTTATAGGTGTTATGAAACAGCTTTGCTGTGAAATTGGCTCCCTTTTACATCCCTTAGATACTTCAAGGTACCAACTTCATTTCCATGAGTAAACCGTGGGTTTGTGGGGAATTAAAATGAATTTGCATATATAAAGTTTTCGGTAGATTCAGAGTCTGAGTTGGACATGAAAAAATGATCAGGTTAGTAATAAAAACAGCCCACAAGATCTTTTATCTGCAAAGAAAAATTGTGAGGGGGCAGAAAGCATTACAAGATCTAAATGGCAACGGGTAAGAGGAAAAAGCCCCCAGAAAGCTGGCTTCCAAGCCCAAGGAGAAGCAGAGAGAAAAATCAGCAGCGAACCGCCGCCGTTGCTGCTGACATCTTTATGACAGGACAGAGGAATCCTCTGAATTCTTCTGAGCCTACAAACAGAAAACTCACAGCCCCTGACCTGACCACATCAGTGCACAATTCTCTTCCAGGCTACCAGGATTTGAGATTTATTTTTTCCCCCCAACTGATGCCTCTGGTTCTTTGGCCATTCGAAGGCAGCCCTAACTTCTTGGAGGACTTCTGATTCCCCCCGTTGATTCAGCTGGAAATACCAATTTTATTTATTTACACAGCGCGGACTTTCAGTCCCAAAACAAAGTTATTGTCACCACTTCAAAACCAGCAACTCCCCAGCCCGTTACTTTTGCCCAGCTCACTCCGCTTCCAGTACGTCAGGATCAAAAGACACAAAGGCAGTGGCAGATCACGGCGAGGCAGCCCTCCTACATCGTGCCGCGCCCCCCTGCCTGCCCCGGGCGTTCCGTGCTGACAGAGGTGGCTGTGCTGAGGCCCAGGGTGCAGGCACTGGGTCCGTTCTCACCCGCAGGGCGAGCGGGGACGCCTCGGGGTGTGAAATCCCTCCCGTGGAAACGCGCGAGCTGCTCAGACACAGGATGCTCTGCCTCCCCCTGCACGCACGCGGGTGCCGCAGCAAACCTCGATGCACTACGAACAAGAGGAACAAAGAAAGGAGAGCTCACGCAAAGGAATAACTATCAAACAAACCCGCCAGCGATTTAGTGCACGCCGGCACAACGCCTCAGCCCGCAATGAATTAAGTGGACGGCCCCTCTGCAGGTGGAACAGAACTCGAACATGTCCAAGGTTCAGCACTGATGCTAATCTGCTTTTGCTGGAAAGCATCCCGGCGTTGTTGCTAAGACATCAACTAGGTCAGCCATTACCTGGTATCATTTTCTGAGTAGCCCAGGATTTTTTTTTAACGTGCTGCATCAAGTGAGCCACAGCCAGGTAACACAGGTGCTCCTCCAATGCCACGCAAGTGGTCCTGAGCGATGCAGCCAGACTGAAAGTGGTTTAAAGATGTTCTGCGCTACGTCGACAGGTGAAGGTGAACCAGGTTTATTGCAGTTTACTGTCTTTGCCAAATGACCACAATAAGGGTTTTTATTTTCCACTCCTACATCCGAGACAGATGAAACTTGTGCTCCACGACAAGTAAACACCGCTGTGCCAAACCAGCAAACACAACAACAAACCCACAGAAAACGCAAGTTCACTCTGGAACCACTGTCCCCAAAGACAAAGACACACAGATGATGTTCACAGGGGACTCTGAAAGAGAAAATGTAGGCAGACCTAAAGGATCTTCATGGAAGGACCTCCATCACTTTTTGACCATTACACACAAGCTCACCGCAGCCAAGCCCCATCCCCCTGGTTCACACCTGACTTTGGTGACAGCAGGAGAAGCAGTGACCAAATCTGAAGCCAGACACATCCTGGCCAGCTGTGGGGCCCCAGCTGCACTCCCTCCTCGTGCCAAGCACAAACGAGGGGCTACCAAGCAGTGTGCAAGCACAGGCACCAGCTGCAGGCCGCAGGTAGCGCCAGGAGGCTGAGCACCAGCTGATTAACACGCTGGCTGATTAACACACCATCTGATTAACGTGCCAGCTCTCAGGTCCAGCCCAGGAACCAAAACCGAGCGCGCTGACATTTACCTGACAGCTGCTCCAGCTACAGAGCAGGCTAAATGCCCTACAACCTGACAGGTCGGCTGGGACAACTAATTAGAAAGCACAATAGTGTGTTTGGTTGCTTTGGGAGGGGGCTGGGGAAGAGATGAGTATCTAAATACTATTTACTTTCTCTTTCTTCTGCGTATCACACGAATATCCATCTCCTTTTAATGTTAACTGAAGTGAGGGAAAAGAAAGTGAGAACTGGTCTGCATGCACTACCTCGATTTCAAAATGGAGCCTTATGATTTCAGTAACAGGGAGCGGGCCAAGACTAAGACAAATACACATCCGTATAGAAAAAACGGGTCTGTGACTCCAGTTTTCAGAGGAATGGTCTGCGGAGCTCTTCAGAAGTGGCTGCGAGAGTAGGAAGACTTTTGGTGTTCAGGTTCAGTCCATTACGCTGGGTTCTCCACGCAAGATCCTGGGGAGCTGAGGTAGCACCGGTACCTGAGAGGTGTCAGTGAAAGGGTTCAGCTAAAAAAGGGAACAGGATTTTAAAAATCATCAACAAGAAGGATTCAGCAAGAGATCAGGAGTGCCACTGCTCTGCACCACACTGCTGATCTGCAGCGATGGCACTGCTGACCTGAGGCACCCCCAGCACCTGCTCAGCACACGCCGAGCAGTTAACCAGCTAGGAAGCAGCAGTTGTGTTCTCTTGGCGAATGAACTGTTCAACAAAGGTTTGGAAGAAGGGGGAGGAGGTGAGTAAAATCCTGTTTTGTTTCTGCGAGATGCCACACCACTTCCAGGAGCACTTCTCCAGCTCGGGATCAGAGCCCCGTTCCCCTCTGCAGCCTTCCTCCCCGAACCTGTGCCTGGACCGAGCTCAGCCCTTTGTGCAGGTGCTGGCACAAGGATGAGTCAAACCCAGGGAAGAGCCCTCCAAAACCCAAGCGACCTTCCACTGCTGAGCTGACGAGAGATCCCGCTCCTCCTCGGAGAAACCCAGCCTGGCTCCAGCCAGGGAGCCAGCTCCAGGCTGCGCGTCACCGATACGCTCCCAATTCCCAACGCCTTGCGCAGCACTATGGCGAGCAGAGCCGGCTAGACATTGGTGTGCGAAAGCAAAGGTGAACGTCCTGCTGCACCAGGACTTTCAGGTAGAGGCAGGGCTGGGCAAGCACTGCACAAGCCACGTGCAGAGGGCAACACAAAGTCACACAACCCAGCGGTGTCACAGGACACAACCCCACCTCGGGTTGCGCAGCACTCGCAGGGCTGCCAGAGCAATAGGCAGCGTAAGAACTGAACTGACGGCGTTTCACGTGTTGTCTGGGCCAAGGGAGCAAGGCCAGAGCAAGAAGTCATACAGGATGCTGCACGTTAAGCTGCTGTATCCGATTCCCACTCCTGATGTGCTGCGGTGTGAGTGTGCAGCTCGTAAACCTCACCACCTTGCCACTGCCCTGGATGTCACCCCCAGATGGCTTTTCCCTGCTCAGCTTCCAGGGAATTCCTTGCCTTCGCCCATGATCTGCCATGGGACACACACGAAAATACCACAGCCCACAGCACGTGGGGCCAGGACGAGCGTAAGACCAAAGCGCGCGCACGCAGGCGTCCTGCCTCTGCGAGCTGCTCCTGGGGTGTTTTTCCGTTTGGTTTCATCTGGACACACCACTCACAGCCTGCCGGTACGGAATTAATCCACCAGAAATGGCTTCTGCATTCTCCTCATAGCACACGCGGCACGCTCCCTCGTGCGCAGCTCCGGCTCCCGATGCAAGCTGGCGCTGCCACATGCTCGCAGCAGCGAGCTCGGAGGCACTTCTCAAACATCGAGGGTTTGCTTCCCCTTGATTGCTTGAAGGCTGCAACTCCTCGGCGTTCCAGACTCCTCGGCGGTGACAGAGCAGTTGGTGAGATTTAGCATATCAGGACTAAAATGCATCATTTTAAAAACAAACTCGGTGCTATTGATCGCTGCCCCTCTGCTGAGGGTTTTAGGGAAGCAGACCCAGGGGGATCCATCCAATGCAGAAAGCCAGGCAAAAAAGCAGAGGAGCCATCTCCACAGCCTGCTTCACGGTGTTTTATTCTCAACCTTCCATAAAATAATAATTAAAAAAAAGAAAATCAGGCTCCGGTCCCTCAGCTGCTTCGCATGGGCATGGAACAACATCTGCACGGAGCAAGGGGCTTGCTCTGCGGGACGCGGGCTGCCTCTCGCCGCGAGCCAACACTAACAGAGGAATTCGGACATGAAGCTCTGTTTTCATTTGAAACACCAAACGCAGCTTTCATCCTTTTCTGCCCATAACCCTTCACCAGAGCATGGCACCGAGTACAAGTCTATTTATGTAACACTCCAACAAAAATACCGATTCTGATAGATATAGGAGATATATTTATAAACGGGCGCTTATTTTGCTTTCCTTCCCCCCCACCTTCCCTAAAGCAGCTCCTAAATTAACACGCCAAGCGCCGCACTGCTGACATCCAATTCCTTTCTCTGCAAGTCAATTTATCCGTGACCTCAGTAGGCTGGCATCTAACGCCACGATTTCAGTTTTCGTTTTACCTTATTTCTGACCCTTTCACGGCAGGGACGCTCGGGGGCTGACACAGCTCCTCCTCGCACTCACGCACAGCCCGAGCCATCGGGGCTTGGTGGTGTAAATCCTCCTGGCCCAGGGCTGCAAAGGGTCCAAGCAGCAGGGCATCAAGCCCTCTGGATCCTCTGTGTGCTCTGGCACTGCCACGAAGGGTGCTGCCCACGGGGCGATCATTCCATATCCCATCTGCTTCCCCCCTATTTCTTGTTTTCCATGAGCACCGAGACATTTGGGCTTTAAGGTGTCCCTACAGACAGCGAGCAACAAAGCCCGGCTACCTGCAGGCTGAGGTGTTTCCTATCCAAGTGCCCTGCCTCGCTGGCACACGTCACCAGATTTCAGATCTGTGTCACGCTCCTCCTCGGCACGCCGCCCGCGTTACCTACCCATGTCACTGCACCAACCGGCAGGCAGCTGAAGGTCTGCTATCACCATTTCCAAGGCACAACCCCACTAAATCCAGCTGTTTGTTTTATGCCTTTTCTTTAATTCCAGCTAGACGTTAACAAGAGTTATTAGACTGCATTGCACTGCTTTAGGAACTCCAGCTACCGCTCTGGGAAGAGGAGACGTTTATTATCCTGCGGTCAAGTACATGATAAGTATTTGTGTAACAAGACGTGACCTGGGTTTACCTCTCCTCCCCCCAAAAGTCAATTACAGGCTTCTGCTTTTCTCAAATCTCCTGTTCTCCTTGCAAAACAAGCAGGCGGTTTCATTTGCCAGAGGATTTTGGTCAAAACTATTGGAGGAGAACAAGTCTGAATCTCAGCAGAGGACACTGTAAAACAACAAACTGGAGAGAGAAAACAAAGCGGTTTGGTTCGTGTGACATGGGAAAGGGCACGTTGTAGGAAAGCCGGTAAGAAAAAAAAACACAGAATCAAGTAATTTAATGTAGAAGTGAGAAAGACGGCCAAATATAATGTCTGGTAGCCACTAACCATGCTGGGAACGCACTGCTTAGCTTCCAAATTTGATCTGAAGCTTGATCTGAAGCTACCAGTGTGCAAAGCAAAGCTGTTAAATTCCTGCAGTGGACAGAAAGTTTATAGATTTTGGTTGATTAAACATGGTTATGCTGCTATTTTTCCCCACTGTGACCCCAAATCTGCCAAACCTTCTCATCCGATCGCAGTCGAGGGGCTGGCCCCGATGCGATCGCCCTGTCCCTAGGGCTGCCCCCCTTCCTCCCTGCCCTGCTCCATCCGACGCTTTTTCCCTCCTTCCCTTTTCCCATTTTGCAAAAATGAGGAGGAAGATGTTTTTCACGCTTTAAGAGACACACACACACACGTTTAGCTCATGAGGCATGAAAAGCATGTAATTTAAATATATACATCATATACACAGCCTGATCAGATGATGTAAACACGGGGAGCTGAGGATGCTGCAAGCTGCAGGATGTAAAAGCCGATGACGAAAACAGCAAAACCCCTGCAGTTTTGAAAGGCGCAGCTATCTGCTCCTTTCCTTCCCCTCCAACCTTAAGCACATACTTTTATGTAAGAAAAAGAAGAATGAGGTAATTAGGCATAAGCTTCAGACATCCAGGCGATCACACCTGCCTCCATCTGATGCTCCTGACCCGGTGCAGCCGGAAAATGGTCGAAGTGGCACAACGTGGACAAACACTTTGCATCACCTACGGCCACTCCACATCCTCGGAACCTGGGCCAGCCGTCTGCCTCTGGTAATCCTCGAGTTGCTGAGGAAGACCTAACTGTATTACCAAAAATTCAGGCTCTAGTCCGGGGCTCAGACCCCACAGCTCCAAATAACAATGAACAGCGATGCTGGTGTATGTCATGGGTTTTAGACTGGATGTTCACACGTAAGGATAATTTTTCTCCCCTCAAATTTAAGCCCGAAGGCAAACCTGCAGTCGCTAGAAGCAGGTAGAGCACAACGCAGAGGTGCCCACACAGCTCAGCCCCTGAAGGAGCAGGATGCTGCATTAAAGCACTGCGGCTCCGCTCCACACGCTGCCAGGCGAGCCCAGCAGCCGAGCTGATCGAGACTGACCCGAGCCATGGTGGTGGCTGCCTTTGGAGCCGCTTCTCGAGGAGCATCGGCTCGTCCCAAAGCACAAACAAGTCGCTGCTGATCACTGCAGCCAGAAGAACTGAAAGTGCAAGTAAATGCATGCGTTGCATGCTGCTGGATGGCACTTCCGATGGTTACCACTGCCACACGGCGAGAGCTGAAGCAAAAGTATAAGCAGGTAAATGCAAACCTCCAGTCTGGAAAAAAAAATGCAGGATGCTAACTGCAAGCAGGCATGCATGCCTCGCTTCCGTAACGCCACCAAATCTGCGACCAGCAACCTTTTAATTCTGCTGTATTTGATAGATTACAAATCCTCTCCTAGAAACTCCTGAAAGCAGCTTACAGTTCAGACAAATAACTCGTTTGCAGTGGATGACAAGAGACCTAAGAAAGGAAATGATGGAATAATAGCTCTGTAAGTAACACAGATTTCCTGAATGCCAGAGACAGAAATCTGCAACTGTGAATTCATCTAAAGGCAGCAAGCATCCTTCGTGACACAGTAATTAGAAATCTTCAGGAGCAGTGTCTCAGGGAAGCCCTGCTTCCTTTCTAAAAACACTTTCTTTTCAAAATGAACTGACGACTTCTCTATGCCCCAAGATGAGACAAAGAATTCAACTAAAACCCCGAACTGTCAGACTGCAGCAACGCAAACCCCACAAGCGTTTGCCTGACTTGCAGCAGGGGAACAATTCACTTCCCTTGTAGCCACAGCAAGACACGCTGCTCAGCCACGGCAGGCAGAGCAGAGCTTCACAAGCTCGTGTTTTTATTGAGGAGGGAGCCCCTCAGCTTTTGATTTCAGTTTGTCTTTGGCACCCCACGAATATTTGGGACCCTGAGGGATCCCCAGTGGGGGAACGAGACCGGCGGCCAAATTGGAAAACAAGTCACGTGCGAGCCGAGTTCATTTTAGGCTATCCTACAGGAACCAGCGTCCGCCGTGCCATGGGGCCACGCAGGCCCTGCCGGGCACGGTCTTGAGACCAAAGCAGCCCTGGAAGAGCAAAGCAGAGCAGGCAGAGCACAGGGCTGGAGGAGTTCCCAGGCGGGGGCCGGCACTGTCCCTGTAAGACAGCCTCCTGCACGTACACAGCCACTGCCGGAGCAGCAAACAAAGCTGCAGAGAGCCTGCGCACAGCAGCCCTCCGCTAATGCCATCGCAGCACAGGTAGTGGCTGCGGGGAGGAAAACAACGGGCAAAACAAAAAAATTAAATAAACCGTGCGATAACCACGATAAACCACGGCCGGGTCATGCAGCTGGACGGCAGGGCACGGGGCAGGCCGGCTGGCTGGCTGTGCTGCCCAGCAGCGCTGCAGGAGCCCTGGAGGGGTCAAGTTCACTCCGACACCTCCTGCTCTGGCACCTGGAGGAGAAGTCTGGAGGAGAAGTCGCAGCGCGGCGTTGGGTTTTGGGCCACGCCACCCCAACGGGGGCCGCAGCTGGGGATGGGCAAGGCAGCCAGGCAGGGCTTTGGGAATAAACACCGCGAAGGGAGGTTAGGGAAGGAAAAAGGGGGTGTAAGGAACGAGTGCCACGCAGGGAGAGGCCTGGGCGGCGGCGCGGAGGGCCGCAGGAGAGGCCGGCGGCAGCGGGAGCGCGGCGAGGAGCTGGTGTACGCGTGGCAGTGTTTATACGGCGGATCAAAACAGAGCCAAGCCCAGCCAGGGGAAAAACATGGCGACTGCCGGGACACGGGGGGAGAGCGAGGCCAGGGGCTCGGCCCCGGCGCTGGGGCGAGGCGTTACCTGCTGCTGGGGGCTCTCCTGGCCAGGGGGGCCGCCTTTGTTTTCTTGCGGGAGTAGTCACTGGCGAAGGGCAGCACTGAGGCGTAGCCGTGTTCTGCTTCTGGGGACAAAGTCAGCGTTAGCGGCAACGCACATACACTTTTCCTCCCTGCATTTTTTAATTCCCTTTGCTAAAAGAACGGATTTCTTTATTTTTTATGTATTTTTTTTTGGATTTGTTTGGGTGTTATTCTGGCGGCTCTCAAAGAAGCGGGGCAACAAATAAAGGTACCGAGGCAAAAACACGAAACGAGGGCCCAAATTAGGAGGATTATCCTAATAAAAAATAACAAAAATAAAGCCAGGCGGGGCATGCAACCAAAGGGAGGGGGGGGGGGGGGGGAAAGCTGCGGTCCGATCGCTTCTCAACGCCCCCCGTACCTCGGTCCCTCCGCTCCAAGTACTCGGCCGCCTCCAGGAGAATGAGCAACGAGTTCAGCTCCATGGCTGGGTGCGCCGAGCCGAGCCCCTCACAGCGCCGAGCCCCTCACAGCGCCGCCGCCCACCCCCCCCGCCCGCTCCGCGCCGAGCCCCACGCGCGGGGGACTCCCCGGTTATAAGGCACCCCGCGCAACCTACATTTGACACACCGCCGACGGGCAGCCCCCTCCGCCAATCCGCGCGCGAGCTGCAGACAAAGGGCGGGACCTGCTCCTTCCCCCAGGCCAATCGGAGGGCAGAGCTCTTCCCCCCCTCCTCCCCTTTTCCTCTGGCTGGGGCAGGGAATGTTGACAGATCGCCTCGCGCGCCGCGATTGGCTGGCCGCTATAGTAACAATTTAGAAGCCGAAGCTTAGCAACAGCACGTGGTGGCCCGGCCCCCGCGCTCGCTGAGTGGCTGGCTCCGTGCATGTTAAGCAGCCGGCGGGCGCCGATTGGTCCGCGGGGCGGCATGCAAATGAGGGAGGGTGAGGGGGGGACCAATGGGGCGTGGCGTGCGGCGGGGGGGCGGGGAGGAAGGGCGTGGGCAGCCAATGGGCTGTGCGGGGGGAGGCGGGGCGTTGCTGTGAGGAAGAGGCAAGGCAGGGAGGAGGCGGGGCCGGCGGCCGCCCCTCACGCGGGGCGAGAACGCCTGACGGGGGAAAACAAACCGGCGGGCGGCGGGCAGAACGGGGAGAAATGGGAAATAAAGAGGAATATAATGAAATAAACCGAAATAAAATGAAATAAAGTGAAGTGAAATGAGGTGAAATGAAGTAAAATTAAGTGAAATTAAGCGGAAAAGCTGAGGCGGGAGAGCCTGAGCGGCCCGGCTGCTGCTGACGGGAGCCGCCGCCGCCGCCATCGCCCCGCCGGGCCCGGCCGCCCCCCGAGGTTCCGCGGCTGCGGGACGGTCGCTCCCCGCCGGGCGGAAGGGGCCGGGCCGGGCCGCCGCTCCCCGCCCAGCCCCGCTGAGGAGCCGCCAGGCCCACCCCGGGGCCGCGCTGCGCGTGCGCGGGGCTGTGCGGTGCTGGGGGGGGTGTCGTGGGGGGGTGTCACGGAATCGGTGATTTTGGGGAAAAAACGCCGAGATCATGTGGTCCAGCCATCCCTGCCACCCGTGTCACCGCTAAGCCATGTCCCCAAGCACCACGTCCAGCCTTTCCTTGAACACCCCCAGGGACGGTGACTCCCTGGGCAGCCCGTCCCAATGCCCGGACGCTCTTTCTGAGGAGAAATTTCTCCTGATTTCCAGCCTAACTCTGTCTGATGCTCGCAATTCTGCTGGTATAATACAAAATAATGTCGGTGTATGAGCAGAATTAAGGAAAAGCCTCAGAGTGGAGAGTGTGGAAATAACCACACTGGACTGAAAAAGGTGACACAAATTGGATGGCAGAGATCTGTGCAAAAGAAGTGCCCGGCACATATATCCCTGACCCCTTACAGGCAAGAGGAAAACAGCAGCACTGCAAAAATATGCAGAGTTAAAAGAATTACTAAAGCGTACACAATAGAAAACCTAACCTGCAGGAAAAAAAAAAAAAACAGTGAAAAGCTCCCAGAAACGCAGTCAGAATTACTGCCAGCTTTCCAGCCCCTGCCAGCATGTTCAGCTGCCTTTTGTCATGGGCGAACACAGAAGCCATCTACCAGAACAGTCTGGCTCCTAGCGTAGGCTACGCAGAGCAGGAAGGAGCCCAGCACCTTTCCTGTCCGCACCAGCCAATTTGCGCTGCTAACTTTGCATTCTTATCTCAGAGAGCTGCTGCACAGCTGTTGCCTGAAAGTGTTGGTTTTAAGATGAGCAAGACGTTTTAAAATAGATAAATTTTAAGCTGTGCCATGAATGCGCATTGGTGCGTCTTCGGGCCAAAAGCGCTGGGAGTCTGTAAGGGGTCCTCCGGCCGAAGAGCACTTAGGCACACAAGTGGCCCCATGGATTTTAATTGAACTGTTTGAATGAGAGCTGTTCAGCATATAGCAGGGATGCAGAATATTTCCCTCTGTGTTTATTCCTTGGCAAAAGACGTCAATTCCTACGGGTTCAGCTACAGTTTCCTTTTAAGAGGAGACTAGTGAGTCAGATTTAAAATAAATTAAGGTTTATGCTTTACCTTTATTTTCTTTTCTTTTACTAGTCTGTATCTTGTTGCTTCAGATATGCAAATGTAAGTAGCTGGTAAATGTTGCTGATCGCATTTTACTGCCATTTGGTCCAGGCCTCCAGGATGAGACAAAATACAAGGCTGTACGGAAAGCAGCACTGTGGTGTAATTTAAAAGAATTTTACACCTGCTCGGAAAAAGCGTGACTCCATGAATTACACGACAAAAGAGAATTTGGTGTGTAGATTGCAGCAGTAAAAAAAAAAATAAAAATTGCACCAAGATTTTCTACTTGCTACCTGAACTGGTGAAATTGTGCCGCATGTCGATGAGACAGTACGGTCACTGCACCCATCAAAGTTCATGGTAGTTTTGCTGTTTATACGTACAGGTCTGTGTTGTCCATGCAAGAAAGTTCCCTTTGCCTGACCACATGCATAGGGCATGTAGTAAAGCAAATGCAAAGATACACAGATATCCTCTCTCTCTCCTCGCTGCAGCTGCTGGGACATGCTCCCCTGCCTCCCTAAGGGTCAGAAACCCAGCACATCCAACCTCTCCTGGGAGGAAAGCCATCAGACTCAACAGAATTGCACCTTCTGCTTTTAAATGTGAAGTATTATGTTTTGAAAACAGTTGCTTTAAGGTGATCCAGCACAATTTGACGCTGATATGTCCGTGTTCCAGGTCCCTTCCCTGGACTGCCAGAGCGCTTTGGGAAGAGAGCAGCCACTGAAGCCAGCTGGGCTGTGTGTATGAGCAAGTGTCACGCAATGTTAAGGGCTACAAAATAGGCTCCAGCCAGTCACGAAAATAGCTGATTTCTGTCCGTGGTGTCTCTCAGCCTGAGTTATAAACTACTTGAACAGTGAGGGTGTGTGTAACCACACACAGACATACACAGACGCACACACACCCTGCAGATGAAATCCGGAGTAAATCCACGTGCACTTAGGTAAGACAGTGTATGGATTGGCTCATACCACACAAATGCTGTACGCTGCACGCAGACCGTACAAGTGCACACTTCTACCTGTAGTTGCATCAAAGGAGCTTTCAGTACAGCACGCAACAATGTGTTAGAGAACCGAAAGCAAGTGTGTCCAGATTATTTCCTAGAGTGAGTTCTACTGAGCTCTGCTCAGGAGCCACCGTTCAAACTTCTGAAACACCGCGAGTGAATCCGTCTGGGTTTGTGTTTATTTGTGCCCGTGAACCTGGACTACAGGACTGGCCTCAGTGAGGTCAGCATGGAGGCACAAGTGTAAGGTGGATATGAAAGATCAACTGAATTCCTTTAAGAACCAAAGTACAAGCTCTAAAATATGCATAAGACTTTGCAGATTTGCATCTCTAAATAGTTTTTTGTTGTTGATGTTGTTTGTTTTTGTTTTTGTTTTTCCCATTTCTACCAGCAAGCAGCAGGAACAGCTGAGTGCTAAAGTAACAGCTGGACTGCAGTGATAAAGGGTAGCTGTCACTTCATGGTGAAGTTCTAAAAACTTCATATTTAGAAACAGAAGGGAGAGCCATCAGCAGCCACACCCCACAACCTGCACTGTTTGTGGTTTGTGCACAGCCTGCACTTCGTGATTGGAGTGAGAGCATTTACATTTCTAGATGAGACAAGGCCTTTCTTTCCAAAATCTGTCAGTCGCCCTATGGTGTGACACGACACGTGAGCACAGCTCTGGAGCTGAGAATCCATACTTTGAGAAAATTCCCTCGATCACCATTCCCTGTGTACTCCCATATAGAAATAATTTGTCCTTGCATGCTTTTCAGATTTGGCTCACTGCAGCTACTGCATATTTCTTTCTTTCATCTTTTTCAGTACCCTGCTGTACCTTATCCCTACGTCCAAAACCCCGGCCTCCTTCGCTGTGCCTTGGAGTCCATCCCCCTGTTTCCTTGGGTGTTGCGAGGCTCAGTTAAGTAGCACAGAACTCCAGTTGTCTTCCCAGACGGGAGGGGATCTGCACTCTTAGCTGGCACTGACAAGTTTCAGCTTCTTGTCTCAGCACCTCGCATCCCAGTTAATTTCTCACTCACCTGTGATTAAGATCATGAACTCTGTTTCCTAGATGCAAAAACCAAAACACCTGTAAGGTGAACAGCAACAAGTTCCAGAAGTGGTACTTTTGGCAGTGCCTGAGCACAATTTGAGATGTTTTGTCTAAAGCAGGGCCAAAGGTCACTCTCCAGCCCTGATCCCAAACAGCAGGTAGTCGTTGCAGCCTCTTGGCCATGCCTGTCCTCTGGGCTGCTCCTGGTGCATGTGCGGCTTTAGTCACAGGCTTTATTTATGTGTGGTTTGCTTTCAGTTCAGGGAATTGGTGTTTTTGCTTTTGTTTTAAAGTTCAAAATGAAGATGTACTGCAACGAATCAGAGAGCTGCTTTCAGAGCCTACAACTGAGGTTATGTGACACGGTGCTATGCGGGATACTGGGGGTAACGAGTTTCTGCTACAGATTTGAAGGGCTGTGGTGTGGAGGGACTCAAGTCTGTGCAGTCTCATCTGTTGTACCTGCCTGGATTGGTGCCTGGCCTGTGACACCCCTCGAACTGCACCCAGGCATGGGCTTGGGGACAACCTGGTCCGAGGACCGTGACAAGAAGCGGGCAGTATGGATAACGTGGGGCCCTACGGACCTGAGTCACCCCCAGGTATTCAGGCAGGTGGACTCTGGGTGTGATGCCCACCAGCCCAGCCTCCCGCCTGCTCTTGATCAGTTGCTTCCTGCACTGTTTGAGGCACTGGCTTTCCAGAAGTGGTTACAGTTCTCATGTCTCTGTTTGGGATTTAGCTAGGGCTGATGGAATGCTATGGAACAGACACGCCTGAAAGTCGAATCTGAAAGATGCAGTACTTCAGACTGAATACCAGTCCCTTTTAACATTCATTCCTTGTCAATTGCAGCATTATGAAAGACAACATTTGTACCCTGGCGTCCTTGGGAGTTTGGCTGAAGGGACCTTGAATGCTCCCTCCGCCAGCACTCCTCGAGCAGCGAGCTGCTTGGTGCGGCGAGACGCGCGGTACCCTGCCTCCAGCCCCCGGGGCCACTTCTGTGATGAGGCATGAAATTATTCCTAACTGATTGAAGCGAGGCATAGATTGAAAAGCTTGAGAGGCACTGATTTACGCCATCATCCGGCTCCACATCAACTCTATTTTACCTGAGCCGTGCCTGATAATTCGGGATAGCATCTTCCTAAAAAATCTTCCCTGATGCAGCTGCTCTCAAAGCGCTTTACGAAAGGCAGCGGTATCGCTGCTTTCATTTTAAAAGACAAAAAAGAAACGGAGACATAGGCAAACCAACTCTGTCACTGAGCCAGGGGAAGAGCTGGGGGTAGGACCGGGTATCCCAGTTCCCAGTGCAGCGTGTTGGGCTTTATGTTACTCTCCAAAGAAAGGATTTATTATATGATTTTGGTTCTGAATCCCAGACATGTCCTGGCTTTATTACGTTCCCTGGTGTAGGAAGGGGACCTTGAGTACATTTGTATCACATTAAGCTTCCACAAAATATACAGCCTAATGCAGTGCAGAGAGGCTTTGAAGAAACTGTGACTCAGACCCACTTTGCATTAGAGTGTTTGGGGGGAGGTGGGCATGGGCATCTGCCTGAAGTCGCTGCTGGAAGGAGCTGATGAATTAAACATTTCTTCTGTAGCAGAAAATTTGCAGTCGGGCCTTCCTGTTAGGTTGCTCTGGTATAAGCACCTCGTATAGCAGTAAAAGCATATTCTAGCTCGCTGCCATGGTCTTGTAAGCTGTCTCAGTGCCTAGCACCACTGTTGCAGTCCAGGACAGAGAAACAGAGCAGGGTCCTGTACACGATAGCAAATGGAGATGAAACCAGTCTGGCTTTGGCCGTTTTATGAGGAGAGGGAGGCAACTGCGGGCTTTGTCAATAAAATCAGTTAGTGGTAGTGCAGCCTCAATGCCATCTATCCTATCAACATAAAAAAATAACATTTTCTTACCTAAGGTACATGCTTCCTGGGATGTGTGAAGTGAATCATGTCTTCTGAATTTCCAGGGAGAATCTCTAACAAATTTGTATCACTGTTCAGACTGAAAGTACGGAAGAATGAGCTCATTTGTCCTGTGGAGCCTGACAGAGCTGTTAGGTGCCATTAGTTTCTAAAACATCTATTACAAATGAGGAACCAAGAGAGAAAAAGACAGAAAGCTAGATTTCAAATTTGAGCATGGAAATCTCTTACCTGGATGCCTGGGTATCCAAGATCAACCACGTCATAAGCTGGGGAAACCAGATTTTTTAAATGGAAAGGAAATTAGAAGGATATTCCTAATGTCTTTTCATACAGCTATTCTTGAGGAGCCAAGCTATGTGCACACATATGTGGGAGAACAGCCTTTTGCTCATCCAAAGACAGATATCTGTAACATATTTAAAGGCCTGCGGTGAGTATTTAAGGAAATGTTTAAGTTTTATTCCCAGTAGGGAAAAAACAACACCTATACAGCTGAAGGAAATCTACGATCGACTGCAGGATTCTGCCACTTACTGGTATTAGCCACGAGAGGATCCAGGTGAGTCTGGAAGAGCGTAAGTATGTCCCGTACTGTGCCACAGTGACAACGCTGTGCATTTCTGTAGCATGTCCAGCACTTCAGACTGCTTAGTCAAGCTTTGCCAGTTCAGGCCCATAATAGACACTAGTAATTAGGTAACTAAAATGCTGTTCAGCAGAATAAGAGGGGAATCACTATCAATCCCAAACCTTGTACTGCTAGTACAGTTGGGCCAGTATTACCGCAGCAGAGATAAGCGAGCTAGTGCATCAATACATGAGTTCAAGAGAAGATCAAAACAGCCCAGGTGGTAAATAACCTGGACAATTGCCTGCAGCACCTAAAATTAGCAGCATAAAAACTTGGCAGGTGAACAGTCAGCAGATGCTGTCTTATCTCTCTATTTGCTTTGGAAGTTTGAGTCTGACCCAAAACATGTTGAAATCAATTTGTATCTTCTCTATTTCGATGGGCTGTGCACCACCAGGCTCTAATTTGTTGTGGGCCTAATTAAATGATTTTCTTCATTGGAAGCTAATTACCCCTATGGAAGAATGAAACTGAATGCTAAGTGAGCACTCTATAGGAACTGTATCTGTAATGTATGGTTTAGAATAAAAAATTACAGGCTGGATTTTGCACTGTCTTACGTAGTCTCTTACTCCACATAAAGCAAGTACAATTTCCACTCTCTTTTATTGGGATAAGTACAGGAACTGAGTGGAGAGTCAGATAAAATGACTGTAACAAGCTCCCTTTCTCATGTGAAAAAAAAAAAAAAAAGCTAATGCAAGCAGGAAATCATCAGCTTTCAGCATCTGAGAGAGGAAGAAGCTCTGCACAGAGATTGCAGCACGGAGGTGGGTACCAGCAAAGCGCAGTGACCGTGGGGCAGCGAGGCACTGGGCTGGATCACCTGGGGAGCCTTTGGGATCTCCAGCACGCGAGGGAATTTTGGCAGTGTTCTCTGGGACAGGCACCCTCGCTGCAGGAGACGGAGCTCCCGGTCTCCACAGACCTCCTGGACCACTCTTGCATGTGGCAGGATGGAGTTTTGCACTGGTCTGGGGTAAAAATGCAAGGGATAGGACAAGGGAAAATTCAGTCCCATCACCTTGTGTTGACAGAGAGCCTGCTCTTCTCGAACAAATGGCAAAACAGGTAGCGTGGAAATGGAAATCTGCAGCAATTAATTAGATAGTGGGCAATCAATCATGCTAATGGGTTTGTAAGTGTTGGCAGACTCCAACCATCGCTGTCTGGATGGAAGTGATTTAGTGAACACTTTTTTTTCAGGGACTGTGGGTGGGAGGCCGTGTAGGTCTGGCCAACCATGATAGTATGTGGTGCTGTCCTGTACTACTCTGCAGCTCAACTTCCAAGCTGAGAGCTGGTTTCAGCGCTTTGCTCAAGACACTGAATTACAACAAAGCAAAGACCTTTGCTCCACAGCCTCAAAACACTTCCACGACAGGGGTGAAGGGGAGAAGGCATAGCCTCTAAAAGACACCAACTTGCTGAAAGCCACATTGCATGGAAAAAAATAAAAATAAAAATAAAAGAAATAAAACCTTCTTCAGATGCTGTATCTGCTTGGAGACCAGAATGTAACATGCTGCAGGACAGAGGGCTTAGAACCCAGCCACATGGTACCCACACAGCACTGCATTTGCTAGAAGTGGTGTCTGCAAAATGCAAAAAAAAATACGAAGAGAACTCATCATCCCCAGGCAGATGTTTTTTGCTGCATCTGTTGTGTCGATGCACTGATTTTAAATTGGAAGAAAATTTCAGTAACAAGGTACAAGTGAAGTTGAAGAAGTGGGGAGGGGAGGAATAACAGAGGACTTACCTTACTTGATTTATTTGTTTTCCTTCCAGCTTTCTGCAGGCCTGTTTTCTTGCCCGTGTTTGGCTCTGTGTCTCCGATCCCGTCTGTCCTGGTTTTGTTCTCCTTCCTTTGTTGCCGGTGGTTTCCCGCTGCTCCCATCCCTCTCTTCTTGCGTGGCACAGATCCTCTGCCTCAGCCAGGTCCAAGGTGTCAGGCTCCCTGTGGCTGCGGTGCAGAGGCTCCGGGCTGAGGACGCAGCCTCCTGCTTCACTGTCAGTGCCAGCATTGTGTAAGTGAACACACGTTTTTCATACAGACACAGTTTCAGGGCATTGCTTCATGGATTTGCCTTTTTCTGACTAGTCAGGACACCAGCAGCTCTTCACCCCTTCTTCTTTGCTGTAGGTATCTTGGGATCTACAGGTCCCTAAGACCAAGGCAGGTCGTCTATTCTAGATGACACACACATAATGAGAGCTTCTTTTTGGTCTGCAGGTTTTACAGTCAGCACAGAAAGCAGACAACGGTATGAGAAAGATGTTAAGATTAAACCTCTGTGCAGAGGGAAGTAGAAACAGAGAAATCCCCAGGTCTTCAGCTGAACTTGGGTATTTCAAGTCTAGTTTAAGGCTTTAGCCGCAAAATTCCCTTTTTTTCTTCACTGGGACCGCTGTAATGTGGGATGGATTTTCATCTTTGCTTCCTGTTTGGATGTGCTAAGGATTATGGAAGCTGGGCCTGTATCGGGTGACTGCCCCCACAGCACCAGGACAGGGCATTTCATCACCCGCTCCCTTACCTGGGGAAGTTCAAGTTGTTCCAAGTAACTTTGTCACCCCTCAGTTTTGAATGAAATGATGAGGATCGCTTCAAAATGTGCTGTGTATTGGCAGTTATACAAGCGGGTGCAAAAATTGGTGGAAGTATATACCTGGATATAAAATGATAGCTGTAAGAGGTGCACTGATGAGACTTAAAGCTTTAACATACTATGAACATCTATCTGGCATTTGAAGGCACCCCGATCTGCAGCTAGGAGGGATTGTAATTAAACTCCTAGCTCCTGTGAGCTCAGAAAGTCCCTGAAGGCAGATACATTCTGATTGCTGAGCAATAGCACTGCTCACTTCTGAAATACTTTCATAGACTAAGGATGAATGAACGAAGGCTCATGAGACCTGTACAAAAGGCAGCTTTTGTCAAGACCGAGGTGGCTGGGATCTTGCTGAAGGAGGCTGGGACCAGGAGGTGGTCATGGCCTTGTGCAAAGCAGCCCAATTCTCGTACCCAAGGGGAAGGAGTTGGAGCTGGGACACTTGGGTCCTGCTGTGTGGGTCAGCAGCAGGGGAATGGGTTGTGCTGGGGGGAGACAAAACCCCCAGGAGATGGCAGGTTCATGGTCCACACCACGTCTTACTGCACAGAGGACTGTGCTGTTGTACGTCTGTCTTGACATCAGGTAGAAAAACCCTGTCAGATGATTCACTCCTCTGTTTACAAGCTTTCCTCTGCTTCCCAAATTCCGCTGCATGCTTTACACGAGATGGGGAGTATGACGGCTTCATGAGGAGGAGGTGGGATGCAATACATTCCTAATAATGACCTCTGCTCTCACTGTTTGTTTCTGCCTTTGACATCTAATCAAATACATTAAACTACCCAAAACGTGCACATCTGGGCTCTCTGCAGAGTGTTTGTTTTATATTTTTTTTAGTGCTTTGCTTACCTGTGGAGCCTCCTATTTGTTGTGTGATGGTTTTTGCCACTTAGGCACTATGCTTAATCAGATTTGTAAATTAATTCTCTCCTGGGGTTTCTCTTTGTGTGCTCAGAAAGCATAAAAAGTGTTCATGACACGCTTCAGAACACACACTGGTTACATTAGTCATCCTCTCAGCATAATAGTTTTATGGAGAACACTTCATGTTGAAAAATAAAAATAAAAATCCTTTAACCCAGTTTCTTTCCCCCACTTTCGATCCCTGCAGTTATGTTACATGTTGGTAAACAGCCACACAAAGGCTGTAAGTGTGATTTTTTTCACTGCAGGAAATACCTACTGTTTCTGTCTGGAAATATCTATTATTTTTTTATGATTTATTCAACTGAAAGCATTTTCATCCAGGAACCTGACCTTCTCCTGGCGGCTGGAAAGCAGGTTTTAAAAACCAACACTGCTGAAATGTAGCGTGCCTTGTGCCTGCTCTCCATCTCACCCAGCCCGTGGTGCAGAGGGCGGCAGGGATGGGTGGAGAGAGGCAACGTGGATGTGGGGCACCAAACTCTCCAGCAGTGCTGCCCACATCTTCATGGACAGAGCATGGCTGTGTCCCTTCCTTCAAACAGCTGTTCAAAATGCCTCCGAATCAACACAGCAAACTGCAGCATAGGAAAGGTGGTGCTGGTGAGGAAGAGGAGGGACCCACAAGCTCTGCGGTGCCCATTGACAAGCGAGGACGACTGCCATGGACGGTACACCGCAAAACATCTCCTTGTCAGGGGGACTTCCCAGAAATCACTGAAAAAATGTGGCTGTGGTCTTCTCTTCAAGCCAGTGGGACCCAGGGAAAATCTCTCCTCATCATAAGGAGGCCTCCCCTTGCACTCTAGGCAGCCTTATCCCCACCCCCTTGCTCACCAAGCTCTCAGGCCCTTTGTGTTTCACAGCAGACCTGTAGATGAATCACAGCTTTCAATTTCCTAATTATGGGAGGGACAAAGGTAGAAACCCCTTTAGAGGATCAGAAATGCTGAAGTGGCTGGGAAGAAAAAAAAGGCAAAGAGAAGATGTGAAACTGAATGGGGATTTTGTGCTGTGGGCATTGCCGAGATGTGTGGTGCTCTCAGAGCTGGTGGCCCAACACTTACTCCTGGGTGTATTTGCTAGAAGAGGACAGTAGCGTGTGGCGGACAGAGCCGTATCTTTAGGGAAGGATGCAGTAGCAGGAAAATCTTTTCTCTGACAGAGCGACCCGTGATCCTGAAAAGAGAAAACGTTGCCTTGAATCGCTGCCGAGAGCAATTTGCTCAGCACAGTGGGGAGGGACCTGGCTCTGACACTCCTCTCCAGTGGGACCCTGGGGCTTTCTAGACATGGTTTTCCTAAACCACTTCTCTCTCGGCCTCTCTCTTTCCCTGGATTTGTGCCTGTCTCAGAGCTGTGGGATAACCAGAGGCCCCAACATGTCACCCAGTCTGCACCAGTAAGGGCACACGCGGTGGCAATAAAAGCACATGATGGAGCCCCAGCAAGGAGCTGGAGGGCAGCTGTGACCTCCTGTGTTTCCATGGTCCTCGGACACCGGCAGAGGCTGAGCTCACCCTGTTGCTCTTCCCCTGCTCCCTGGTCTCACATTCACTCTCCCATTTTTTCCTTCTTGCCAGTTGGTTCAGTGCACACGATTTAACCCCTTCCAAACGTTCCTGCACTTGTAAACAGTTTTGGGAAATGGGAAGGCCAACCACTGAAATGCACCTCCAGGGCTGGGCCAGAGGGAATGGAGGTGCCCGCTCACCACTGCTACCAGTTCTGTGGTTCGTGGTACCAGCACCTCCAGGCTGTTCTTCTTTCCACTTCCCACATCACCACTGCCTGTAAGTATGCAACTCGAGCTCCTCTCCCGCCGTCTCCCCGCTAAGCCTTCTGTGCTTCCCCTTTCCTCGGGGGACAGCCCAGTGACATGCAGGAAGCAGGATTCCCCCGCTCTGCTGAGTTCTGGGAACGAGTGCCACCGTTTTCGGCCAGGTGCCAAGAAACCCACGTCATTCACAGGCACAACTCGCATTTGCTTCCTTAGCAGTTCCTCTGCTCACCGGCTCATCATCAGGGTCAGCGGGAGAGGGGAGCTCCATGAGGCACTGCTGGCCAGCCTTGCAGACAGCCAGGAATTTTAGGATGCAACCAGGAACCATGGAGGGCCGATGCTGGTGGCAGAGGAGGGGCAGGACTTGCTCTGCAACCTGTGGAGCTTTCACATCCAGCTGCTCAGCTCCTGTCAGCTGGCGCTGCCTGGTGAAACCAGGGGGTTTTACCCAGCGAGAGAAACCTCTGCTCAAACCCATCTTTGCGTTGGCCAGAATAAAGCCAGCCCCAGCTCCCCAGGCTGCCTCTGTTCCCACGCCTGGAGCAGGGTGTGAAGGTGGTGCCTCTGTGGTTTTCCAGCCCCTGCTTTATCAGGGAGGATGTTTGTTTCCTGTAAAGGAAAGTACAGGCATGTGTCACGCCAGAGGAAAATAAAACAGATCTACAGAGGACCAAACTGGTGTCTTTTATGGCCCTATGTAGAGCTCACATGAGAGATTAACTTGGCTCATCAAAGCGAACTCTAATTTAGTCCATCACCAGTGAACAAGCTCAGGGGGCTAAAGCAGGGGCAGGGAGATGCAACTTCTCAGTTTTGTTCACGATGTGTTATAGGCTTTTGTTTCCCTGCATAGAAAGCACAGCTCTGATACTGAACCCTGCGGAGCTCTGGAGCTGGAAAAAGCATGGTGTTAGTGCTAAGGGTGCTGCACGCTTGTGGTGATCACTGAACTGTGTGATGCTCCTCTGGCTCGTGTCACTCTAAAGAAATTTTGTTCCTCCGAAATGCCACATACACCGGAGTCATACAGGTTGTCCTGTGGGAGTCAGAAACTGATGGTAGCAGGAGCTTGATCAGGAAGATGGACTTTTTAGGTGGTGAGGGACCTTACCATCCCCTCCGAGTGGTGGCTCTGGGGAATGGTTTGGAGAATCACGCACCAAAGCATCTCACCTCCATTGGGCTCCTTCCAGATCCTCCTGTTCCCACTTGCAATTGTTTTATCTGTACCTATTGCAGAGTCGCACAGAGGGCACATTTCAGCCTGAGACTGCCCTGTTTGCTTTTGTTTTCTCCTTACGGTATTACACGTAGCGAGCATTTTTGGCCACGTGCACTTTTTTAATTCAATCATTTCTCATTACAAAAAGATTTCTAAGTCTGGTCCCTTCTTTCCTTTATGGGGAATATCCATTCAGCAATTACCTTTGCCAAAGATGATGTAGTGCAAGCAGGTGTTGCAGCCTTACTTTCAGCCGTATGGAAAATACATTTCATTTCTGACAGCAGTCCTGCTGTTCCAGGGGAAGGCTACCCCATGCAGAGACAGGCTGGTTAGATCAAACTGTACTAATTGCAGAGCCTTTTGGAAATCTGTTCCACTTGCAAACAGAATGAATCTAACACTTTGTAACACTGAATTAACAAAGGTCACATTTCATAAATATTGCAAAGCCATTTTCATAGATACTGCAGCAGGCTGGTTAATGATTAGAGAAGTGAACTCCTGGCGTAAAGCGGTGATGAATAAGGGACATATTTCTACAGCTTCCATTATTATTGCCTTAAGAATCTTAACCAAAGCTAGCAGAAATGTCAATGGTCCAACATCTCTTTAATATCTAGCCCATCAGTTTCTGGTATTTCCAGTGGCTTCTAGATTAATCACAGCAACTAGAAAATGTAAGAGATTTTAGAGTGTCAGTCAGACTCTTGATGGGAAAATAAGCGTCTTGGTTTCAGTCCAGTTTTACTGGATTCTGCAATTAAAAAAATAAAAAATAAAAAACACGGCCTCAATAACTGGTGGGAATTGGCAGCATGCAGGCTACACCGAGATGCAATTCCCCCTCCTGCTGCAGCTGCTGGGGCTGCCAGGTCAGAGCAGAAAATGTGAGTAAAGCTCCGGTTGTGCTCTGAGCACGGACCCCAGAGCCTGGCTCCAGCCCCATTTCTTGGAGTGCGAGGTGCTCAGGCTACCTGAGATGCAGTCCTGCTGCACTCTGTGGGATTAGCTCTGAAGCAAGGCAGAATTTTACTTATTACATACAAGAGATGGCAACGGGACGAACCATGGGTGAGCTCAGATTACTCAGAGGCGTAAAACCAGGAATCTCAGGCCCATGTCTAAACAGCGAGTGTAGAACTGGAGAATGTAATTTTCCAGCATTTAATTAGGCATGATTTATATCCAAAAGCTGCACACACACACAGAGGTAATCCATATTTCTCAGTAGGCTTTTATCTACTGTGAGCCATTCGTGTCTGAATGTGATGGGCGAGGAAATCCTGGTGCGAAGCTGTGGGACAACTGTCGTGCAGCAGTGCTGGGGAGCAGCACCATTCCTGCGGGCATTTCATGTTCCCTTCAGCCACAAGAAATCCCCAGGGGCTGGAAAGTGGCTAGTGTCACTCTGCAATGTATTAACGAGGAAAAAAATGAAATGCAAAGCCTGTTTGGGAGCCCGCAGCCGTATCCAGACACTGAGGTGGAACCGACTGAGTCGCCGTTTGAGAAAGCTGTTGAAGAGACGAAATGCGAATAGTTTGTGCAGTGACACTTTCCATTTGGACATTTCAGTTGTTAATTTTTGATTTTTAGAGGCTTGTGCCTCGAGGCCGTTCAGAAACTAAACCTAATTTGTAATTCCTTGAAAATCTGGTGCAATTCGAGGGGGGAAAAAAACAAAAACAACAACAACAACAAAAAAAAACGAAACCCCACCAACCTCCCTGCAAATAGCAGCTCAGCTCCACATAAAACAACCCCAGCTACAGAACCCAGCCCAAGCCAGCGTCAGCGCCAGGGTCACACGAAACCTAGAAGGCTTTTCCCACAGCTGGACACTGGGGAAGCCCGGCAGGAAGAGGTCTGCAGGGTCGCTGCTCCCCGGAGGGCTCACCCTGCCCGCAGTCAGCACTTTCTCCAGCCCTGCCTCCATCCCAGCTGGAACAGGCTGCAAAATAACTGGAAGTTTCTTGTCACAGCACACGCATGGCACAACCAGTTCTTCCTCTGACAAACGAGCAAAAGAAAAAAAATATATAAATATATCACACTGTCACTTAAAAATAGCTCCAGTGGAAACAGAGCAGGGAGGGCTCTGGGCCGATTAGGGAGCGTTATCAGCATACCTGGTGCTGGATAAAACCTGATCCTGCTGCAGGTGTTCTTGCTCAAAAGGACGGATTGTGGTGCTGCGACAAATGCCTAAGAAACTGTAGAAGTTTTCTGATAGCGCAGGAGAGTGAGACAAGGGTTTTCTGCCCCTCGCCTGCTTTAGATAAGCTACGTGCTGTCTGATAATACAAAGTGATGATCTTGGAGTTTGTCAAGACAGGAGACAGCAAAAGAGAGCGCAGACACTATTCCTCTCCCATACCAGCTGCCTGTGTGTGCTAAATGGGAGCTGGCTTATTCTGCTGCCAAAGTGGGGTGAGCGACCTCATGCAAGAGCGATCCCACTGCGGAAACCCGAAGTGAAAGCATTCATAAAGGCGAGATCCCCCTCAGCCTAGGTACAGGGACTTCCATGCATGATGTCTGTGCCTTGTATTCATACTCTGAAGTGGTACATTTTCATCACAGGCTTTACCATGTGATTTTGGGAAGTCGGTCCCTTGAGCTTTCTTTGCAGGGTCATCGCTGTCACTTTTGAAAAACAGCATGGATCTGCAACACTTTTCCAACAGCAGAGCTCCAACTGTTTGACTCAAGTTTAGAGTCACTGCAATTTTTCACATTCTTTCTGGTCTTCAGCCTCCCAGTTCTGCTTATACGATGAATTCAGGTGTTAAAATGCATTTATTTTATTAAGCAGTATGTAGAGCGTCATTTAATTTGCAACTTTTGTTTCGATCCATTTGCATTGTTCCAATTATTTCACCCCAAAGGGGAAAGAATATTCACAAGATGAAGAAAACGAGCAATGAACCAAGAACACTGATTCATTTAAGAGACTCTTGGATGTATTTCAGGACAAAAGAAGAAGTGTTTTTTTTTACATTAAAAGTAAAGCAACAGCAAATGTAGCTTTGCTAGTGCAAGTGTCATTCTCATGACCCTAAGATTAAAGATCTTTCCTGTTTTTATGTAGTATATCCTGACTGCTTTTTACATGTGGCTGCATTAGCAAAGCACATCCCAAAGAAAATACATATCAAAAAAGTACCTGAAGAGACAAATCAGGTAACATGGTGAAACACACCAAATCAGGGTAAGTCCCCAGCTACCCTTGCAGCCACAGCTCTGCATGTCCCGTGCACACCGTGTACCATGTGTGTGCTCAGGAGGGCAGAGTCTCCTTTGCAGAGCCCTCATCTTCATGGGGCCACCTTGCAGCTCTCCTTTCCGTCCCTTCGTCCCCTCCAGGATCTGACCCGTGCAGATTTCCCACTGCTCCTGATCTTCTAGGCTTTCTTCACAACATTCCTCGGGCAATTCCCAGATATCCTGGGAGAGCTGCACTTCAGAGATCTCCCCGCCTCAGCAATATTTATTGCCTGGTGGGATCCACACGAGTCATTGCTGAGAGCAGTGATAGATCCACCACGCCCCTGTCCCGCTCCTCAGGCCAATTTAACAACAAGGGGTTATTTAGGACATTATTTCCTCAAGGAATAGGTTACTCAGACCGAGGGGACAGACAACAGGTGACACCTAAGGCCTTTCACTCCCAGCTCTGCTGCTGTGGCTCCAGGCACTGCCTGGACAGAAAACCAGCTGCCCAGCTCACCTGCTAAACCATGCACAGCAAAGGCTGGAGACCAAAGCTATCAGGAAGAAAAAGAAGTAACAATGCAGGAGATGTAACACTGAGGTGATAAGAAGGCAGCAGTGCTTGGGGGAAAAAGAAAAAAAAGAAAAAAAAAAAAAAAAAAAGGAAATGCATCTCACCAGAGAGGTGTGCCTGGCTGCTTTCCTTAGGATCTCTTTCAGAATCAGCTTCTTGGCTTTTCTGCATGAAGAAGTGGAGGACTCTGCCCTGACGTGCACCCTCTGCACTTCTAGGGTCTTCAGCCCTCCCTTAAAAAAGCTTGCCAAACTTTGAGCAGCTTTCTGTTCAAGCTCAGCCCTTCCCCAGGGAACCCGTGGAGCAAGGCCAGCAGCACATCCTCCTGGAAGCAGGCAACGTCCATGCTGCTAAATACTTCCAATTCCTCCTGGAATTTCTAGTCAGGACTCAAGAGTTGTGACTCAAAGAAGCTCTGGAGAGCTGACATGGAGGTTGCTCAGTGTGACATTTGGCCTGGGGGGGTCTCTTCAGACCAGCAATGGGTGAAGAGAAAACCTCAGTCCAGGCCTCACCTCCAGTCCCCGGCCGCATCCTCAGCAGCCTGAGTGTGAGGACCTGGGGCTCTGCCTGCTTTGGAGACTTGTCCTTTTGTTTGGTGTCCCAGCCTTGGAGCTATCGCCACCAGTGTATTTAAAGGCCCTTTTATCCCCACAGCTCAGGCTGCTGTTGTGTTGCTGTCTGAAAGTCTCTGCTTACCCTGGTTTAAGTAACTCAGTGCAAAACACATCAGTGTTGTTTTTAAAACATCGGTACGTGTTCATTTCTTTTCACCCTCCATTTCGGGTGAAGTCAGCATGCCCGTTCTCCTTTGGTGTGTTGGTAGGCAAGTGGGTTAGCAGTGAAAAGCAGCGCAACTTGGACTTCTCCCTACTTTGTAGCTTCTAGGCACTGTGCTATGATAACTAAACAACCCTGCCCACATCCTGTGGGTCTAATAAGTATTTCTCATGTATCAGGTTCAGATATTAAGGGCAGATTTTGAGGAGCTCAGCACCAGCATGTCCTACTGAGAACAAAAGGCCTTGCTGAAAAATGAAGCCGAAAGTCATTTGCCCGTGAAGAAGAGGTTCGGCGCTAGCTGGGATCAGAGATGCTGCCCCAGTCCTGCTCTTCTTCCATTTGTGGTCACAAAAGGAGATCAACCTTATTTTTGGAAGGAACGGGTCCCGTTCTTAGCTGGACCTAAGCATAGAACAACCAGGACAACAACTTTACGAATTTATTTTCTTCTCCTTGCCTCTCTTCTCTTTAGTTTGTTCCCAGGCTTTTTGGTGCTGTTCTCACTGCCCCGTCAGACTGACGTGCTGCTGCTGTGCAGGGAGAAGCTCATCCACATGGAGGTCAGGCCAAAAGAAAGGAACCAGCATCTGAGGACCATATTTTAAGAATTATTGAAATAGATTCCAGTATCACTTATTTTTTACAACAAGAAGTCATTGGTTTATGGCAAAAAACAAAAGAAACCCCTGCAGTGCTGAATTTCCCCTTTCTATCACCACAGTCATTAAGAAGAAGGTGACATTCACCATCGGCTTCTGGGGACACTGACACCCAGGCAGTTTCTCCTCTTGCCCCAGAGTTTGCCGTGGGATGCTGCTGTTCTTTGCTCATTACCGCTGCTGTTATCACTCCCCAGGGTTATGGGAAGACAGAACAACTTAAGAGTTTTCAAATCTAGGTTTCAGGAGGAAATAAGAGACACATGCATCTCTGCAGCCTGGTGGGGGGAAAGAATTAAAATTAAATTGCTCTGGTGACATGCAGTTGCTGGCTATTCATGCCTTTGAGGATTTTGTATGGCTTCCAAAGCAAATACAAGATTAGCTGTTGGAGTGGTGGAGTAGTGTGGGATACCCATCTTGGGGTTCTTGCAACACAGATGTTATTTATTTAGGCAATGCTGAGCAAACCTACTTACAGATGTAATTTTGTGATCGCAGGCTAACTGTGAAGTCCAGCTGCCCAGTATTCCCTGTGATAACGTGAAGAAGCTGTGACCCTGGTGTGGTGCTGAGTGGTGGGACAAGCCCCTGCTCCCAGCCAGGGATGGATGTCCCAGCCCTGTCCAGGCAAGTGCTGGCTGGTCTCTCCGAGCACCATACTCCTGGGATGCCAGTCACTCAACCATTTTTTTTATCAATGTGCAGAGGTGAGTGGAGCAAAAAACAACCCAGGTGCAAGTGGAAAGCATCTCCCAGTTGCCTGACACGTTTGTGGTGATGCCTCCAGATGGACGGGCTGCCCATCCCACCTGCACCAGCTGGTGGTGGTGGTGGTGCTCGGAGGAAATGCCGCCTGTCTGAGAATGCCTCTATTTTGTAAGAGCATTTTCAGGACCTTCCAGAGATAGATATCCAGACGTGCTAATGCAAAATGCATTAGGCCGAGCAGCAGGAGCTCCAGGGCTGCTGGCGCCATTGAGTTCCACTCGTTTCATCTTTATTATAAATACTGCATTGTCGTCTACTTTTTTTTTTCTCTCATCCCTCTTCAGAAAAGAATTATAAGACTCTATTTGACTGGTCCCTTTGACTTAGTACAGTTGTTAAACCACAGGCAGTAAATACCTTGTTCAATTGTTTAAGGCAGGTGTATTTATTTCATCGGAGCAACTGAATGAAATCTGTAAGAGCTAAAACTCCCCCTTTCATGGCAGCTCCACTTCTCCACCTCTGAGCTGAATGCAAAAAGTCCTCCTAAACCTGCCCCATGAAATCGGCCCACCATCAGGCTCGCTCCTGCTCCGAGTTCAGTTTTTGGGGGTTCAAGACATATTCCAGCTTTGCAGACTCCCTTCTAAGTAGCGGCTGAGCGGTGCACAAGTGCCCACCCCATTGCATCAGGCTGGCTGCGGGGAAAATTTGCATCTCAAGCCCTGTATGAGAAGCACATGGAGCCCTCCAGTTGGTGTTGCCAAATTCTGATGTGTATCAGCCACATCAGTTCTTCTGAGGTTTAAAAAATCACATTTCTGGCCATCAGAGAACGTGGAATAAAAACACGTTCTCCCAGGAGACTGCTTAGGAGAGCTTAAAGGGGGTGCTGAGCTTCCTGACGGACATGTGGACATCTGTCTGCTGTTGTATGTGACTGTGCCGAATCTCTGAGCACTGTATTTATTCTTCTTGCCACCCTGTAATCCTTGTAACTGGTTTGGTTTTCATGTATTGCTGCAGCAGGGAACTTCAGATTGATTTATGTTTTTGTTAAATAGAATTCTTTAGTACCTGCATAGCCATCATCTGTGTAGGACTGAGAATGGAGTCATAGAATGGCTCGGGCTGGAAGGGACCTTAAAGATCATCTAGTTCCAGCCCCCTGCCGTGGGACTTCATGGGTTTGAGATGAAAATACATAGAAAAGGAGAAATGAGGAAGGACTCAAAGGAGGAATGATTTGAAGATTCAGGCAAGGAGGAGAGACTTTCATTGGTTTTAAGGCCTAGTATTGTTTACTTTCTTTGAATTTAATAGCAGCATTGTCATTGATCTGAGTGGCAGCGGGACTACAGTCTATTTAAAAGGAAAAAAAAAGGCATTTGACCCAATAAACCTGTTCCACATTCACATCTCCTTCCCTGCTTTCAGATCAGTTCCCAATATCTGGCTCAGCACAGCCACCACATGCTATCTCCATGCTCCCCGTTCCTCTTCAACAGCCCTGTCTGGCAACGTGCTTTATGCAATATGGTACACCTCCTTCCCCAAAGGGCCAGAAATGCACGGACCCAGTGATCAGGGAAGGCCACTGATTCCTCTCAGCAAGGGCACTTGGCAGGGCTCGCAGTGTCCATGCCTGTTTTCATCCAAGAGTGAGCTGATAAGGCAATTTCCTTCCAAGTGGAAAAGCATAAATTATGTTTATATGCAGATAATTTCCTATTTGCTGGGTTTAGCACAACAGGATGAATTTCTGTCCCGTTTCTCCAGCAGTCTCTGACCACATGAAACATATTCACAATTGTCAGGGTGAGAGATGTTTTGCCAGAAGCTGGAGACACACAGCTGGCTGGGGAAGGCAGAGGTGGAAGGACACGACCAGGCCCATTTACTCTGCTTATTCTGGGAGGTAGCAACAGGGACCACAGCACCTGTTTCAATCAAAAAATACAATTAAAAAAAATCTTTACAGTGTAGCTAATGCCCTCTGAGCCACCTTTAGGACCTCATGGTTTTGCACAGTACAGGGAAGCAGGACCGTGCTCAGCTAAGGAGTCCAAGAATTGAACTGCGTGTGTTACAGAGAAAGGATTTACTGAAAAAGCTGGTAGAATATTCTCAAACTCTTCATGCCCAGAAAGGAGGGGATACCAAACTTCCTTCCTACAGCACTACATGGTCAGCTGGAAACCCACCCAATTCCTTTCTGTAGGGGTTTCCAGGAGATGAGACGCCAGCTCACAGCAAACTGCTAATTATTAGTCTTCTCTGTATCATTTACTGTTGCAAAGCACCTCGAGATCCCTTCCTCCAGGAATTCTTCACGTTTATTATATTATTTTGGGGTTTTATCTTGCACTCACCTCAGTGACAATCTCGGGAGTATGCTCTTCAGGCTTAAAGATTAAGCTTTTATTTAAATATGTACTGTCCTAATGTTACACATCTCACTTTGTTCAAAAGTGATGCTACTTGGCTTAGAAATATATTGTTCACTGGGTCCTTTGTTACTCCATCTAACTCTGGTGCTGTGGATGCCACCAGCAGCTCCATCTGAGTCAACGGGCTTTCAAATATCTGGATTTAGGCAACCACCTAGTTCTGAACCTGCTAGGCCAATGCTGCAGCTCCCTGACTGATGTCCTCCTTGGGGGCAGAGAAGCTCCTACCCATCTGCCCTGAGCTCAGTATTTCTTCCATAACTCCACCCATTTCCATTCTTCAACTTTGCCCCTCCTGGCATCTCGTGTGTGTGACAGGATAATGTACATAAAAGCTTTTCAGAGGAAAAAGTTGTCTTTGCTTTATACTGTATACTTAAAAAGCCCAGCAAATAATAAAAATACCTCTAAAAAACAATAAACACCCGAATGCTTTTCTATTTTTTGAAGTACTTACTGCTTCTTGAACCCTTTGAGGTTTGACTGGTGTCTTTCAAGAAATGGCGTATAGCTTTGGCACACTCATCCCTCTTTCTCTGTTCAGTCTTCTGCTTCTAGATTGTCTTTTTTTTTTTTTTTTTTTTTCTTTTTTTGTCCCCTAGGCTGTCTGTCCCTTCTGCAGTGGGACCTGATCTCTTTATATCTCTCAAGACTGGAGATCTTCTGTTCTTTTTCTTCAAGTAGCACCTTTGAAGAGATCCCTGAAAAGCAAAGGGCTCCCATGACAATGCTGATGGTCCTTGATTTGGAGGTAAGATCATTCTTCTGCCATAAAACAGACACTTCAATTGTCACTGAGAGTTAAAGTTTATAGAAACTTTAAAATTTAGAATCCAAACGGAATTTATACAGATATGGGCAAGTCCCCCAGGCCACGTGTGTGTATACATGTGCATAAACACATATGTGCGAATGTATGTCGACATTTATACACACACAGACACAAATCATAATAAATAGAAAAGCTATATTCTGGCAAGAAAGCTAAGAGTCAATACAGTAGTAACACAGAAAGTCAATAGTCAGCATGTTCAATACCATAGAAATAATCCGTTTACTATCACGGAAGATACCATTTTCCTAGACCTGCCCCCAGGAACCGTGTTGCCCTAAACATCTGCACAATGCTCACATTACTCAGAAACTTAGATGGTACAAAAGAACAACATTTTGTTTAGCTTCAGGTTTCAGGGAACCTTCCTGCTTCGGAGTTTTCCGGCTTGAGAAAGTGCTAAGCTGTGCACAGTGGATTCCTGTATCTAGTGCAGCCATGCAAATTACAGTATAATTTTCCCATGCCCAGCTTGAAATACAGCTTCCATCTCTCTCCTACTTAACTGTATCCTGGTGTGAGACAATACAATATTGAGAAACACTTCAAACTACAATAGTAGCAAAACAATTCTTTTGTTTTATCAAGTGGAATGAATCCCCGAGGATTGAGAGAACTCCACAGGAGCCTACATAAGCAAAAAGAGAGGTTACTTATGGTAAGCAAGGTTCTTAGTGGTGAATAGTCAACACGCACGTCCACACAATGAGTGTACAAACACCCAGTGTGACGGGGATTTTGGTGAGGGATCCTTCCCTCTTGCTGTACCTGGGCACCGCAGAACAATCTCCATCACCATTTATGAGATTTCAGGCACTCAGACCAAGCATAGGAGCAGAAACAGGTCCAGCTGCAGCCTGTGACCCCTTCCTTTTTGAGGACAGCAGTTTTGATTCTTCTGCATTGGCATCTGCATTTTTTTAAAAAAAACTTCTTTCCAAATGTCTCCTCCTCAGGCTTCAGTCTACAAGATGACAATGCTCACCTTCCATCAGAGGCAGATCAGTCAGGCTGTCAATTAAAAGCATTCACTGAAGGTGAGCTGCGGATAAATTAATCTAGTAAGAAAGCTCCATAGGTCAACAGCTTCCTGCCAGGGACAAGGGAATGTCACAGCGCACTGCTTGTTGGTGCTGCACATGACGGTAATGCCGTCTGTCACCACCTGGAAGCAATGTCCCTGGATATGTCAATGACACCCTTGCCTGCAGCCTGCATGGTGCTGTGGTTCATCATGTTTGCTCCGAAGGTTTGCTTCTGTAAGGACCAAAGCTCTTGTGCTAGTGCTCTGTCCACGTGAGCACATCGTGCTGGCACCCTGGATGGCTGTCAGAATTATGTGGAGCCAAGACTGGAAGTGGATAAGGCGCAGTCGACATGGGGCATTCCTGAGATACAAACCACCGGAGACCATCATGACGGTCAACAGGATTTGGCAGTGGATGTTGGCCAGGGATGAGGGGTCCTGTGCACTCAGCAGTTTGCTCCTGGTCCAAAAGGTCCATGGAGTCTGTGGTCACTCCAAGCACTGCACAGACCAAAGATCTCCCAACCATTCCCAGAGAAGTCCTGCCCTCTAAAGCAGAGGTGGCCCAAGATGACTGAAGATCAATTTATTTGCCAGTTACCCAAATGAGGAGAAATATTTCCTGTCTTCTCTGATAAGCTGCATAAGTAGAAAAACCTCTGGTCAGAAGGTGTAGGCACACCTGCATGCAGGGAGCTTTTCAAGGTGGAGCAAAGAGTTCACAATCCATTCTGCTTGCCGTGACCAAGATGAGAAAACCCACATCAAACATACCTGAATTTGGGGAAAAACTCAGCCCATGCCCACTGAGTTCACAGGACACAATTTGAAATTAGAAGCAACACAAGAAGACACGACTGCACACAAGATGTGGAAGAAGGAAATCTTCATGCAACATACCTCAGAACTTGAGGAAAAGGATGGATTTTATCCTAGTGCTCAGCAGTACACTCTGATGGTCATTTCCCTCAGATTATATTTTGTTGCCTAAAATAATGTTTAAGACATTACATTATTGGCTGATGTTCCTCAGCCAATCAGTTCACATCTGTTTTTTTACGACTTCTTTATATTTGTCCTCCCAGAGTCTTCTAAGCGGAAGTAGATGTTTTCAGCGATGCAAAAGGAATTCTGGATTAGTTTGGGTTTTTTTTGGAGATGAAGAGGAATTTGACTGCAAAAACAGTTTATATTTACTCATCAACCCCTGTATTTTGTAATATAGATACCAGACATCAGTATAGAAAAATAATGTAAATGTCACAAACAGAAAGGTAGCTTCGATCCATCAAACATCTCAAATATTTTACAGTCCAAGTAATGAAAAAAATCCTGTACTGGGAGACAATTGGTTTGTCACAATTCAGACAAATATTTGTTATGCAAAAGCAATTCTTACTTTACAAAGGCAGCGCGGTACCTTTGGGAATGCTCCCACAAGCTCTGTTCCCATCTCTGAAGAAAAACAAAACAGCACAATTCAACTGTTTGCATTGCAGCAGCAGGTCAACTGCTCCGAAGGCATGATCTCGGGGTAGAGGAGCTGCTTCTGCCAGACATCGTAGACGTTTTACGTCATGCACTTTCTGGTTCTCAGTTTCCCGTTACTGTTTTCTTTCAGTTTAGGGATAATCTGAGATGTATGTTTCTTGCCATTTAAAACCAAGAGAAAAACCACAACAGTATTTTCCGTGTAAGCCAAAATCTTTCACATGTGCCAAATGTCAGAGCAGACAAAAGAGCTTTGATCATAGTCAGACACCATAACTAGCTACTTGTTTTAATTACAGAAAGTTTTAGCTATTATTACACGACAGGCTGGCACATTCAGCACATGACATAATTTTATGACAGCTTTTCATTTCTCTCAGCGCAGCTCCAGCCCTAGGCTATTCCACTCACAGCAGAAGCATGGGCTTGAGCGAACCCGGGGAGATACCAAGACCTACAGCAACCCGCTCGCGCACCGACCCCGCTCCCAGCCTCGATGGGATTCCGTCACCCTCACCCGGCTGTTGCAGAGCGGCGAACTGCCCACAGATCATGTGTTTGCTTTTGTTCTTTAACATTTTCCAAATGAAACAATTCTAAATCCATGGTTTGGGGGACATACTTCAGTTATTTGTAAATTTCTTCTACTTGGTGTTTTCCTTCTATTTTTAGTTCACTTGCTGTTTTGAGGGACTGATGAGCTCAACCCCAAACTATTGTTTTTTTTCCTGCCTGGATTGCTGTCAGACCACCAGAAAGAAAAAAAATAGTTGTGGCACAGGTCAGCCCAAACATTTTCACAAGTATTCTGGGGCTGTTACATGTTTTCACCTCTATTAGCAGGACTTTCATTTTGGCAAACGTTTCTGTGAACAAACTCACAAAAGCACTGACAAAGAGCAAATCAAAGGGATTATGACAGTTGTCAAAAAGGCTCTGTGATTTCTGTTTGAACAAATGCTTATGAGTACTCATTTTCTCATAGCTGGGAGCTCTAATCCTCATCTGTTCAGCACATTACAGAAAAATACGAAAACACATCCCCTATCACTGCATCTAATTTCAAATGAAGTCAAATAAGTGTAGTAAAGAGAATAAACACAAATAATTAGTGACACTGATAACATAGGAACTGGGTTGAAAGAACGTCTTTCTCGTGGAAAACACTGGGAAGCAGTGTCAGAGTTGTTGATTAATTTAACAGCTATTAAAATATCTTATTAACTCAAGTGCTAATTGAGTGCTTGGCAGGAATAACAGAGCCCTGCCAACCATACACATAAAACTTGCTAAAATTTGAAGAAATTCTGTGGCTTAATATTTTGTTTCTTTAATAACTTGCTTTTATATAGCACATTTGGCTGGCCTAGGTGGCCCTACCTACCTGCTCCGTGCTGGTTTTGAAGATGCCGTGCCTTGATGGCACACAGTCTTGGGTGTTCTTTAAAAAAGGAAGTCCATTTACAGTCCTCATGGCTGAGATCTTCCAAATCTGGCTGGAACACGGGCCTCACAGCAACACCTGCATTTGCACAAAGACAGAAAGGTGGAAACTGCTGAGCTCTGGGAAGTCTCAGTGCCATAACTGCTGATGGGGTGAGCATGGAGGGTACAAGTGGTCCAATGAACCATGACCATGCTGACCATCACCTTCCCAGGACCGGTGTTTGGTTTTCAGATCATCAGATAATTTTTATTTCATGTACCTGGGCAGTTTGCAGGGAGAAGTCAGAATAGCTTTCCTCCATCCTCAGTATTTGAACCCCAAAGGTGATAGTTAGTGGTTGACACACATCGTTTCCTTTCTTTCCTTGCACCCATAACCTGCAGAGGCATCCCACCACAGCTCCTAGATGTGAAGAGAACAGCCACATGTTGCTGTACTTTGCTTTTGTAGAAGCACAGAGGTCACCTCCACCCCTTCCCCACCATCACTCCCAGTAGGAGGGAAGCAACTCGTTTTTCCTGTTCGAGCAAAGCCAAGACATCACATTGCCTGAATTTTGCTTGGGGCCTAAACGGAAATGTGTCCCACTGCTGAAAGTTGCAAAACCGTTCAGCTCCAGACCTCTCCCCTTGGTGACTACAAATGGAGACGGTGGTAGGGAGCGCACTCCTACAGTGCAGGGCCAAACTTCCAGTCATATAGGATGGATTACTTGAGCATAGGCAGGAGATATTTTGAGCTCAGATACTTCAAGTCCTAGTGGTAGCCAACAAAACGGAAGAAAACGTATGAAGTTTGCCATGCATAAGTCTGTCATCTAGCACAGCCCCATCAATTTCTCTTTAGATAACACGGAAGGCAAAGGATGAGGCCAGGAATTACAGCCAGACTACAGCTGCCCTCTCTGACCCAAGCTCCTGACCTGCAGACTGCTCCAACACATGCCCCTGTATACTGGGGGTCTTTGCTCTTGTCGCAGTATCTGCAGTTCAGCAGTAGCAGCAGTAGCAGCTCTTCACAGAGCTGCCCTGAGCCCAAGGAAGGCACTGAAAGATTATTTAGCTGCAGCTTAAAAACTGCTAAACGGCCCTGGACGGTCTGTTCGCAGCTCCATGGGAGCACAGCTCAGCAAGCATGGGCAGGCATGGGTCGATGTTTAGGCTCGTGTACCCAGTAGATGACATAAAGTGCTTCGAGGGGTCAAATCCCCTGGGAACCTTGGTCAGAAGAGGGAGGGTGGCTGTGCTGCATGCATCGTCTTCCCCACTTAGAAATGGCCGGCCACCTAGTGCTGGTGCTTATTAATAACCTTGCTTAAGGAAATTGGCTGGAGTCTCACTTTTCATTGTGCTGAATGAATGGGACTAAATATAATCCAGGGCTCGTCTGGGTGAATAACAATGCAAGAGAAACTTCCTGTTCTACCCCAGTTTAAAAGTAGGAGTTTCTCTAGGCTTGGTGAAATTCTTCAAATCTCAAGAAACATTAAGGTCACTCTCTAAATTCCTCTTTTCTTCCAAATAAAGATATTCTTTTAATATTCTGCTTGAAGGGTAATGTAGCTGAAAGCACAAGATGTTTTAATCAATGAGCACTCAGAAACAAAGGTGCTTCTTGGCTGAAGACCCAAATTCAATAATTATTTTTTCAGCTCAACTAGAATAAAGACATTATTTAAACATGTATCTGTCATCTCACACTGCCTGCAGCTTGCTGCTGGATATCTATTTCTCAGGTGCACCGTGGCAGCTCCTTATGCAAAGGGGAAAAAAATATAACCACTTCCTCGCACCTGGGATCGTGCCTCCCGATGGTGGGGTGCTGTGTCAGGAGGTGGTTTCAGGTGCTGTTGGGCGCGTGAGTGTGCACCCATTTTTGCAAACATGCCTGCTTGTGTTGCAGATTTGCAAAACCAAGGCTCGCAGTGTCTGATTTGGCACTTGGTGCCAAACAAAGCAAAGGCCCAGGGGCTGCAAAGGAGGGGGGTGCGGGAGAACCGGGAGCTCAGCAGCGGCACCGCTGCCAAGACTGAGATTTAGAGATGTAAAAACACTTCTGTCCTGCCCATCTCCTCTCCCTCATCTTGCCGTTTGTTACCAACCCATTAGCCTTTCTGATGAGTTCTCCAGGATCTTCAATCCCCTGTGCTGCCTGTGTGAGCAATGTCCTTGCAAAGATCTTTGCTCTGGGAGAAAAGCAAGTTCATCTGCAGCTCCTCTTTCTCCGCAAGTGCGAAGTCTGGTCTTTTTGCCTTCTAAGTGTGCCACACGTGGCAGACCTGAATCCAGTACTGCCAATAAATGCAGACCCTTCAGCAGCTCAGAAGGGCAGAGCCAGCATGGTCCTGCTGGGCTCTGAGCCGGCCCCACGCATCGAGGACCAAGGCTTTGGGGAAGGGGTGCATGCAAGGAGGATAGTGAGGTTGGTGGGATGTATGTAGAGGAACATGCTGGAGATGAAGAGGAGAAAGGGCAGGAGGACCTTGGGGTAGAAGCAAGAGAAGGTGGGAGGGAAGAGACACGCGGGGTACCTGATGGCTATCTGCAGATGATCACAGGGCTGAGATTGTCCACAGAAGACCCTCCACATTGTGTTGCCTTGAGGAGCTCCTGGCACTGGCACAGTCACAAACACGGAAAAGTTGGCTGAAGAAAGAGTGGGCACACTCTGCCCACGAGTCACCAAGACGGCCAGTTATGCAGGACAGACAGATCACATCCAGACAGGCCCTGCAGAAACCACCGAGCTGTGAGGAGCAGCTGGAGGACACAGCAGGAGATTTCATGCTCTCGCCCTGTGCTTTGATGCTCTCAGCTAACGAGTTAATCAGCTGTTTGTTGTTGGGCCTGATGGGAAAATATCAACAAACACAACTAGACGATGAACTGGAGAGAGCAAAACATTTTCTGGGATGTGCTCCTTTGACTGCAACATCAAAGATCACATTAAGATTTTTGTAGAAGTTTGTTTAATTCCAAAATAGTCAGGGGTGTCAAACCCCATTTGCAGGAAGACCTGGGGAGAAGGACTCCACTGAAAGGGCAGGAGTGTTTAATATTTCACGAAGGGCATGCACAGACCAATGTACAGTTCTCAAAACATCCTCATTAAAATGTTTTAATTAACATTTGTTTAAGTACTACCAGACGTAGAGCTTCATGAGTCCCGGATATCTCAGGTCCCACGGGAGCATCTTTTCCCTTTCCCAGGGGAAGGACACATCTTAAACCCCTCACAACCTCCTTTTGACATCAAGAGTTTCCTCATCTCAAAGGGCCAGGAGACTTTTTTTTTTTTTTTTTTTTTATTTAATCCAACCAGAAACCAGCCATGCAAAGCAAACAAAGCCAAGAGTGCAAAGAGAGCAGCAAACACGATCTTTCTTCCTCTCCATGGCAGTAGTTTCAGTTCCCCAGTCCGTTAATATCATCATCCCAGCATCCAGGTCTGCCCAGCATCTGGACCAGGCATACTACTGCTCCAGTGCCAGGACTGGAAGTGCTCCTCCATCCCTGGCCACCTTGTTTTGTTTTTGGAGAAGGAACAAGAAGAGTGTTTCAGACAAAGCCAGACAACAGAATTCAGGGGAGCATCCCAATTTCCACAAGGTCATTTTTTAAATGGAGAAAAGATGCTGCTTTGATCACTCAGAAGAGACACTGGGTCTGATATTTTCTGAAGATACGGGGTGAAGAAGTGATGTAAGGAAAAGCAGGCGGAAAAACATTGTGTTTTCATTTTATGGAAAATCTCTCAGGCCAGGAAGGGTTTGGGGGATCTCTAGGGGAAAATCTTGCTGCCAGAACTTAGTTGCCACCATCACAGGAAAATCAAGGACTAAATGTGCTGCAAAGACCCTGTGAATTTGCTCATGAAGAAGCACCCTTAGCCACCGGCTGCTTTATCTCTGTGGAGATAAGAGGAAGGGTTTGCTGCTGCCGTTCACAAACAGCCCATCCCGCAGCAGCAAAGCCACAGAGGAGCAAGACGGCAGCTTGTCTTGCACAGCCTTTTCCAGGGATTATTAACGGGGCTGAATGCACACTCCCAGCAGCATGGATGGGGAAATGAGCTACCACAAGTTGGGGCTGCAGAAGCATGCACACAGAGCGAGCAGCCAAATGACAGAGGAGCCTGCACCTCAACCTGCAATGGAGAAGGAGAAAATCCATTTTAATTATGCAAACCACATGCACATTTTTTTTTTTACCTATAAGGAAAGAAAAATAGGACTGTGCCTTATCTTTTTGTGGAATCGTCATTCGGTTTAAAACCCGTGGATAATTAACATTATCATGCAAATTTAACTGAATTGAGCTATGTAAATTAAAGTGACTTCACCTACCTACCCAGAGAGATGGCAAAACTGCGCTGCCTGAGCACTATTTTTAGTGCTGTTCTGAGAGGGCCTGTGGGAGGGCATCTTCCAGAGGAATGCAGACGGTATCTTTTAGGAGGAATTAATCCTTAGGAAACCATTACCCGCTCTCACGAATGACCGAAGGATATCTTTCTCACTGGGCTGGGGTTTATACACAGACAGCCGCGTGCATTGAAAGAAAATCATGACTCATTGAATTTAAGGAACTATTTACCGAAGCCAAATTTTCGAGTGCTCCTCCCTCTCCCTCGGCTCGCTGTCCCCCAGGCACACCGGCCCTTTATCAACGGTCACAACAGAGTCACAAATTCCTTTTTATTTCCTCTGAATTGGAGAAGTCAGGCTTTTTCGGGATTGTGGTTTGGCAAAGCTCTCGTGCGTCCTTAGAGCTGTGTGGAAGGATGCCCACACGCTCGGCACAGCTCATTTCGACTCCCTGCGATTTCACAGCGTAACATCTCCCACCGGCAACACCTTCGCTCGCCAAAGGAGACCACGCAAAGGCTCCTTAAAAAATAACCACCCAAAACACACCCTGAACTGATTTTCTGAGGGTTTTAAATTTATTTAATGTTTGTCCAGACGACCTCCAGCCTGTCACCCAGCCCTCGGGGCCTAGGCCGGGGCCTAGGCCGAGCCCCCGCGGCTCCCTCTAGTGGGGCCCGGCAGAGCTGGTGGGGGCACCACAGCCCCAGCTTGGGGCGCAGCGACATGTCACACCTTCCCTGGTGGCAAACACTGCTTGAGTAAATGTTGTGCTTAGAGAGTCACGAACTGCTGCTAATTTTTTCCTCACATACCTATAAACGTATCAGCTGATGCCTATCCAGGCTGAAATGTTTTGCTAGTACGTCTGGAGTGTCAAAACCCACGTAAACTCACATTTTACCTGTGTATAAAGTGCTCCTAGCAGCATCACCTGTGAAAAAAAAAAAAACATAATTACCTCATAAACAAACACTTTTAGATAAATTTTGTGGGTTTGTTTCTGTGTGTGTGTGTGTGTGTGTGTCTGTTTTTATTTATTTATTATTATTCTTCTTTTAAATGCATCTCCCTCATTCTCACATATCGGGAATCAAAAATGTTTGACCCCACATACAGGATTAAAAATTCTGTAGGTGAAGGAGGAAAGGATGTGCTGTCTCTTAAAGCAGCGAAGGTGTTCAGGAGTTCCTATCTCCCTGAATGTCATCAGGACTTCACTTTCCAAAGTGACAGGCCGTCAAAGGCTTTCAAAATTTTAAGCTTGAGAAAAATAAATAAAAGGTGCAACTGATGTTGGCCTAAAATTTTAAATTATTTAATGACTTTCTGTGGAAAGCATTTCCATTTATCAGCCAGTGCTTCAGATGGCATGCAGCGGGGTCGGTTTGGCTGCTTATCCCCAGCATGAACCCATCCTTCTAATTTTGCCTCCCGCTTGTTGAATCTTGCCTGCTACTGCAAAGTCTTTAGGGAAAGACTTACATTTTCCTATGTGTCTGCAAAATGCCTGCCACAATGCCCGAGCCCTGTAGATGTTACTATAATAATAATAATAATTATGAGCACAATTCCCATTGTGAGCGGCGTGCAGTGAGGCAGCCAAGAGCCCTGCCACGAGCAGCTTTATAGTCTGCCATCTAATTACAGGCAAAGAGGAGGTGCAAGAGGATCAGCTATAGCGGGGAAGAGGGAAAGGCTCTTGTGAGAAAACGTGAGCATTTTACGAGGTAGATTTGCTCTCCTCACTTGTGCTTAACGAATATGCTGTGACTTAATACCTTAAAGGTATTGCCTCAGACACATTTTTTCTTCTGCTGGGGAAGTTTGGGTGGACTTTGAGTTCCTTCTATATTTCTGTAGGATGTCTGCAGGCTGGAGGAGACCTTAAAATGCTCCAAATCATCGGAAGAAATCGCAGTGCAGCCAATGCACAGGAAACATCGAGCCTGGGGCGAGGCCGCACAGCTGGGGGTGGGCTGTACAGGTGCTAAGGGCACGCGCGGAAAACTGGATGTGTCCTGAAACCCTCCAATTTATGGCCCTGCTGCAAACCATCTGCCTAGCACATGGCTCGTCAACACACACAGCTGAGAAATCCCACATGGAAACACAGCAGCCTTAGACATGGGGCGAAAGGGACCATCCTGGTCATAAATACAGCACTGGGGTTTTGCAGGGAACCAAATATTTTATTCAGAACTGAGCCAGGAGGGAGACATTTTTTTGTTTTATGACCAAACCTGAAATTTTGGAATTTTATTTTCTACTGTGAAACAGGTAATAAATTTGTCATGCATTGCAGTTCCAAAATTGCTTAACTTCAGGTAGATCAAAGCATTTGATTTCCATGAAATCCGATTTCAGCCTTGAAAATTATACACCATATGTATTACATTTTTGTATGAGACTGGAAGAAATTGAACCAAAACATTTTGGAAAGGAAATTAAAATTGTTCTTTCTATTTTCTATTTTCTTGTTTTTCTTTCAGTTTTTCAGAGAAATTAAATTTTGTACATCTCAAAGCAATTCTCCAAGAGAATTAATTTCTCAGCATGCTGGCTTCTCCTTACAGAAGGACACCAGGGACCACACCAAGCCATCAGGTGGGTCAGCATTCACATCAGGAGCCGGGGACGAAAGCCCAGCCTGCAGCAGCAGCTGCTGAAGGGATGCTAAAAGGTAGCCTAAGAACAAACCACTGATCAGGGCGAGGAGGGCCAGCTGCTTTATCACTGCCTTGATCGATGACGAACACGGTGCTGGCTGGGAGGACTTCTCTTTCATTAGGAGCTATGCTCTGACTCATGGGTTGCTGCATCTGTGCAAATATATTCTGTTGACTTAATGCTGGTGTGGGTGCTGGGCTGCATCTTCCCCCACTTGTTATCGTGCAGGACAGCAGGACACCTCATTTTATAGAAAAGGCACATAAAAAGCAACAGCTGTAAGAAGCTCATGGGTTCTCTCATGGGCTCTGGCATAGAGCTCCCCCCAACCCTGTGGGATCAGATTGTGGGCAGGCAGAGGAAAATGCAAGCAAAACTTCCCCTGCAAGGAAAAAGAAACAGCTTAACCTCTTCTGAGCATCACGACTGGCAGGCCTAAAAAGACAAATTATTTAAGGAGGATTTCATTGAGCACAAGGATAGGTTTTCAATGCAGACAGTGCAGAGTGTACCTGGATCTGCACCCACCTAACCACACCTCTGGGTGCCTCGTGGGGCTCAGCAAAAGCAACTGTGCTCCTGCAGCTCTTTTTACTGAAATTAAACCGAAGAAGGGATCTCCAGCTGTGCAGCACCCAGGGGAAGGCGTCACTGTGGTGGCCGCGGTGGGGACGTGGCCATACAAGGCACCGTCACCACCGCGCCGGCAGCCCTCGCCGTGGGAAAGTCTTTGATGTTACCAGAGCTCTGGGGCCGCACTTCCACCCTGGTACCTGATCTTGTAAACATCAGTGACGGCGCGGCTGCCGCGCACGCAGAAACCACATCCTGTCACCCGCTCGGCAATCAGTGGGGCCATCTCGGTGGCCAGGACGTGGAGGAGTTACAGCACTTGTCTGCATGCTGCAAGGCAAGAGCGGTTCCCGTCAGGGTGAGGGGCCACCTTTTGCACCCTATGAACCCTTGGGCTTGTGGAAGTCCGCCCCTGTGCAGCCAGGGCTTATTTTTCAAGTGGCCGAGGCAGGCTACGTGCATCAGTTGATGGTTTCTGCCAGCAGTTTTCCTCTCCACAGGAACATGGATCTGACTTTATAATTCATGCATGCCTGGGAAGTTCAATCCAGTCCCACTGGAGTAGCAAGCTCAGTGGGAGTTTATTTATTTAAAGCAGTGCATGCAGTAGCATGGAAAAAATCAAATCTATCAGAAACCATAAGTCTTAATCCTGAAACAGCCTCGCTTTTTGCAAAATATGGTCTAGAGAAACTGCTTTTAAAATGTGGCTTCCACAGAGCCTTGGCTTAGCGTTGCAATCCCCACAGAACAATATTATAGCATAATAATTAAAACATTTACAAAATGAAGATAATCTATGGCTGATCCAAGTTTCTATGGAAATTTGGAGGCTATGGAGTATGCAGCTGTTCCCATCTAATGCAAAGGTTGGCTGTAGCTCTGCTTCTGAGCACATTCGTAACTTAGGGGATAATTTATCTGCTCTGTTTACACAGTTCTCAGCTTGCACAGCCCTCGAGCACAACTTTTCTACATTTCCCAAGCAAAAGGCTGCCTTACCCTCCTCTCAACCTGAGCAGTTGGTGTTCTCTGTGCCAACAAAACTCCTCTGTTGCGAGGTGTGGGTGCCCGTGCCGGTGCCACAGATGCTGTCTGAGGGGCATCAGAGCACCCTGGGTTGTGGTGCCCACAAAGATGGTCCCACAAAAAGGCTGCATTCCACCTCGGCGAGGCGTTAGGCTCCCGTTTCCTCCCCACACAGGCTGCATCCCGTGCTGCCACCCCTCCCGGGGCAGCAGAGGAAGGGGCACAGCTGGCTGGCACGGCCACCAGATGTGCTGCCAGATGGTCGGCTGTGGGTATGGGACGTTCTGCTCCTGGGCTGAAGTTTCCTGCTAACAGGCTTTGCTGAGCTCATGGTGAATACATACCAGAGGAAGCTGAAAACAGGGAAATTTGCAAAAATTGTGTGGCCAGCGGCTTCAGGGCATTTAAATATTTTTATTTAAAGCCACGTGTATCCCTGCGTGCTGTACACAGATTATGCTGCTAACACTGTGCACACACACAGTTGAGGGGAGGATGCTGTATGACAAAGCAGGAGGGGAGAGACACTTCAGGAAGTATCTTAAATGTCACAACGAAGGATTTCTGGGCTGATCCCACTTCACAGCACTTCATAAACCAGACCAGTACGAGGCTGGCTGGACAACCCAAGCTGCTTGTAGTGGAGCCCAGAGTCGACATTTGCCAGATGCTCACATTCATGACAGGACAAGGTCTTACATTCACCAGCTTATCATCTCCAGTGAGCCTGTGGCTGATGTAAGCAGTTTTCATTTTGCAATGTGAAATTGCTAACGAAGAAAGCATTAATGACCGCTAAGCAAAGGAAGTTGGCCAGTGGAGCACAGCTCCAGCAGCCACACGATGGCCCAGGGGCTGCAAACCTTCAAAACTTACAGAGGCAACAGCAAGGAAACTTGTTCTTTGCAAAGGGAGAGTAAAGCTACATCATTCAGGACTGCACAGAAGAAAATATTTCAGCTGAAACAGTGCTGGTGTTTCCCATCCCCAACAAGTATTTAGCAACGTTCACCAAAAAAATTTGCTTAGCATTAGTTCAAACTCAAAGAGACAGCCTTAAATTGTCAGGATTTGGCAGTCAGAACGGGAAAAAAAAAAAAAAAAAAAAAAAAGGAAAATAAAAGAAAAACAAACAAACAAACAAAGAAGAAATACCCCAAGCTTCAGTATTTTAATTCCTGGTCACATCAAACCACTGTGGCACAGCTGAGTTGCAGCTGGGATAGAGGAGGTGATGGCTCAGAAGTGCCATTGATTTTGGAGAGCAGCTGAATCCAGAGGCCCTGGGACACTTCTCAGTGAAAATAATTTGTGAATAAGTATACACATCTCATGTCGTTAGAAAGCTGGTCAGAACACAAGGGAGCTCAGAAGCTGAGGTCAGTACCACTTCATATGGCAAGCCTTCACTTAAGAAGCAATTGCTCTGTTCTGCGCAGCCCATCTCATCTCCAGCCTGCTCATGGAAATACTTGGAGGAAAAAGTGTTTCCTGCCATCCCGAGAACATTAATCTGGCTCACATGGAGTATTACAGGGGGTTGTGCTAACGAAGAGAAACCCTGCTAATAATTTTGTCTGCAGGGCTTGCATGTCCTGTATCACACCATTACTGCAAGGGAACGTCTGTGGCATGTAATTACTGGGCATGTGTTTATTTTACTCCGTTCTTCAATGTTTACAAAAGACATCCAGAGCAGAGAAGGGGGGTTCTATTGTTTTCCTTTTCGTAGACTTCTGAGTACATAACATTCCCGTACAGATCACTGGTAGTGCAGAGGGATGCGAGCCAAGCTGCCGCTGACCCAAACCCTCCTGCTCGCAGAGGTGCAGGACACAGACGCAGGCATCAGGATGCTTGGGCGCAGAGAAATGCCCGATTCACTGCCCGGCATCGCCTGGCTTGCTGAGGAAGGTGTCAGCAGGAGGGACAGGCACTTGAAGTGACACAGGAGCGATTTCCTAGAAGCAGACCAGCCGTGCCCGTGCTTGGCCGTGCCGAGGGCTTGTTTCAGGAGCATGGTTTCCTCTGTGCCTGTGCCAGTGTTTGCAGCAATAAATCGCTGCCTCGGCCGTTTGTATTCCTTATTCCCCACGGGAGCCCTGTTGGTAAGGCACACGGTTATGTCACTGGGGAGTGCCTATGGCTTTTCCTAGTTGTTCTTTTATTTTATATATATATATATTTCCCCCTTCTGGGTATCTTAGTTTCCTTAAGCCAAATTCCTAAATTTCCACCTAGATATCATCTCACTTTTGGTCATCATCTCACCTGCAGCTTGGACAGGCCATGAGGATCCTACGTCAGTCCCTGACCATCATAGTCATGTAAGGGAATAAAAGAAGACTTAAACCAGGTTAGATTAACCCGCAAGTATCCTTCAGCGCCTTCAGAAATCCATTAGAGAGCAATTTGCACAGTGCTTGCTTTCTGGCTTTCAGAACACTCTCTCTCTCCCCCGTATGGCCAATTTGGTTGTTTATCAGATTACACTTTTTTAAACCAAGAGCCTAAAAAGCTCCACACACAGTCAGATCTATCTCTATGCAGATGATAGCTTCCTTTTTTATTTATTTTTAATTACTAAAATTCCAGTAGAGGATTTTCTTTGTAACTACTTACTGCTACGAGCATTAAAACTGATTTGAAGTTAACCAGCGAGTAGAACAAATGTGAAGATCCTCGGCCTCTCAGGTCTGCTAAACCAGAAAACTATTTTCAAGGCAACCCCAGAGTCACAGTCCCCCTGGGCAGGGCCAGCACCCTCCCTCATTACAGCCCGGGTTCTGTGCGCTTAACGAGCAGCTGCGTGTGACCGCTGGGCTCGGAAGAGCTGGAGCCCCAGCGAACAGAGCAGCTGTGATGCGGACACATTCTGGGAGCAAACAGGGCTCTGATTTGCCTTCCCCAAAAGAGGAGGGAGTGCAGCGGGATTGCACCGCGAGCACATCCACTGTAGAGACAGGCGCAAGGGAAATCCACTTGCAAAGAGGGAACTGGATCCAGACCTGAAACTGTAACAGCACGGGCACCACCCCAATTTCTGGAGCACGTGCACGTCTCCGGCAGCATCACCAGTCCTCGCTGCGCTCTGCTCAGGCCAAGATTTCTACCAAAAGGGAAGATCATTTTTCTGTCATATGCGGAAAACAGACTGCAGAAAACTTCCTCGCAGCACAGAACGTGTTCCCTGGTAGAGACAGCCAGAAATGTCCAATTTGCTTACAGCTAAAAATGGGTGTAAAGAGAACTTTAAGATTTTATTTTTCTTTTGTCCACTGGATACTTAATAAAAGAAAAACACAGCTTAAGCTTCTGGGGTGTGTTAATTCACCTTTACTCCCAAATATATCCCAGGCTGGTATAAGGGCAGCTGCCTGATGCTCTTCCCAGCTGCAAAGGCACCTCATAGACCAGGCTGCAAAATGCAATGGTTGGTTATGGAGAAGCTTAGAAGAGCTGCCCTCTTCCAGTGTGGCTGCTCCCACCCTCTGTAACACGGTGCAGTACTCGGATTGATGCGTTTCTTTACTCAGGCCCCAGCTTCGCCTCCTCTGCAGCCCAAAGAGACTTTGCTCTCGCATGTCATGTGGCTGCTGGCCGGCTCCCCGGGAGACGGAGCGCACGCCCACGGCGCGAGGCAGGCTCCCATTGTAAGGGGGGACGGCGCAGTGAATCACTGCTGACAGGGATTTACCCTCTCGACAGGGCAGGGTTGGGTCAGATAGCCAAGCCCAGGGCAGCGTGAGTGCTGCTGAGAAGTGTTTCGGGTCAGGAGACACCTCGTTGTCTACCTGCTGCTGGTCCCCAATAACAGAAGCTGCTGCTCCAAGGGTTCTCCAGGAAGGGAGGGAGCAGACAGCACGTCCGATGGAAAGGTGCTGGTCGAGGCAAAATGAGTCTTTCACAGCGCTGGCTCACAAAATCATAGAAAAGGTGGTTGAAGTGGCCTCTGGGGACCTCCAGTCCAGCTCGTGGCCTCAAAGCAGGGCTGGCACCAGCACCAGGTCAGGGCAGCTCTGGCGTTGCTGCAGGAATGGGACATGCCAAGGACTGTCCTCAAGAGGCTTAGAGCTGCTGATGAAAATAGTGGGATATGTAAATTACCTTTTCTGCATGGGAAGGTACTGCTGAGCTCTGAGCCCAGCCCAGTAGCAGCAGTTCCCATCTACCTCCCTTCTCATCCTCTTCACAAACTTCAGTGTGCAAAAGCAAAGCACCAGGGATTGCCCCCACAGTCTGCATCCATCTTCTTCTCTCCTTTTTTAATTAAAAAAAAAAAAAAAAAATCACATGCTGATTATGCAGTGATTTTGCCATTTTTCTTTGAAACAGAGCTGTCACAGAGACAGCAGAATTCATCAGTCGTGCCAACAGCTAAGACATAAAGGATGAAGATTGAAGAATGGCAAAATAATAAAAAGCAAAGACACCAAAAACATCCTTAAAACAAAAGGGAGAAGTAGACAGCGAGAAAACAGAGTTGGGCAAGAGGGAAGAGAGAAGTGCTTTTTGCTATACACCCCTCAAGTACCTTTTGCTTTTTGGAGAGAAAATAAATAAATAAATAAATAAATAAATAAAAAAGAGAGAGATCTGGATCTCAGTACTTACATGAGGGCATCAGAAGATCATTACATTTGCAGACAATCTGTCTCCCCCAGTACATTAACATCCCGTCCCCACACCCCATACAATATTTCCCTGGAGATGTCACCTTCTTTCATCACATCTGATATCTAATGAAGACATAAGAGAATTTAATAACAGCCTACAGAGGGGAGATTTCTGCTCAGACAACCAAGGGAGCTGCTGAGGTGTTGTTGCTGGAGATGCTGAAGAAGGATAAGAATGACCAAGAAACCATGGGGTGTCTAGTTCTGGAGGTCGTGCTGGTGGATCCACTGATATCACGCCAGCCAGCCCGGGCTTTGTACTAACAGAGGCACAAAATCTTTCCCAGCCATCCCAGGTTTGTCTGACCGAGTTCAGGTCCCACCACTTGGCTCTACGACTCCTTGGAGGGGGACACCCGCCCCGAGGCAACACCTGGATAAGCACAGTGATCCAAGCCCACCTGCACGCATTTCAAGCTCTCTTGCTGGATGTAACAAGGCGTGCCTGGATTGCTCAGAAAAATCTTGCCCTGCTTGGGAAATCGGCCCCTGGAGGTACCTGGTTGGGCCCCATGGGGACGTGCGCTTGCACAAGAAGTGGAGCATTTTATTGCCCATCCCTGATCGTTTCCACACCCCAAATTTTCAAGATTGACCACTAGTTTTGGGTGCTCAGACCGAAACATTTGGGGGAGCTGATTCTTTTTTATTATTATTATTATTATTTTAATCAGGAGGTGAGCAAGTGTTTTCACAGCAGTGGTCTCGTATAAAATAGTCTCAGACGAGAAACCCCTGAGATTAAGGTTACAAAAATAACACGTCACTTTTAAAAAGGCGGCTGACCTGATGGCTATGCCTTGAGGTTCTTGTATGCGCTGCTCGTATGGTGTCTGCCAGGTCCCTCTTCAGCCAGTTCTAGCTCTGCTTTTACAAACCCGTGTTCACGTACTCATTTTGCAGAGACATACTGGAACATTTTTATGAGGGCTTTTATTGCTGGTGAGGGAAGGCAGGCTTCGCTGCAAATTGTTTATGACTCTTCTCAGGTGTGTGTTTAAACAGAGAATGAAATAAGCCAAGCATAGACAAATGCTGGGTTGCAAACACGATTTAGATACTGCAAAGAAAATATGGGTGAGACATGGAAAGCGCCTGTTCTCTGAGAGCTGAGTGGGGTAGCTCAGAGCAAAGCACCGTGTCCTGTCCAGGACACAATCCAGCTCCCAGTTTGGGCACTGGTTTGCCAAGGAATCACGTCTCCTGGGTTACACAGTGACCGTGTGCCAAGTCTAAACAACAACAACCTTCTGCTTTCTGCAGCTCCCAGACTACAGCTTTCAGGGGCTGTTTCCCTTGGGACAAGATCTTTTATCTCGTTTGAGTAGTTTTAAATGCAACCAGCAGGAAGGAGTAAAATCCTGCTTTGGGGATCTCAGGGTTACTGCCTACAGAAGTTGGCATTGCAGAAGTGGCATCCTTGGACATAAGGAGAGGAAATACACCGGTGAAGGTGTTATACTGGATCTTAAGAGATTTAGTTGAAGCTGCTTGACCTGGGGTGAATCTCTGAGCCCTGATGCCAGCGCACATACAGAGCCCTGTAGCTCACAGCGGTGCTGTGGGTACCTGAACACCACCAGATGCTCCAGCAGCACCCCCCATGACGAGCAAGGGGTGAAAGCAGAAATGAAAGCTCTGAAGCCACCTTTTAGCAGTGAAGCACAGAACCTCATGCACGCAGGACGTGGTGGCCCCTGGCTCTCCTGGCAGGGCACAACACCAACACGAAGTGCTCGGGCATGGGTTTTGCCTCCACGTGGTCATGGCTGCTTTTTCCACCATCTTAAAAAGAGTTTGAAAATGGTACTATGACTTTTTAAACACTTTCATATTTAAGATTTTGGTATGAATCTGCTTGGTAGGGGCTCATTCCAGATGTTGCTGGCAGCTGCATCAAGGTTATCTGTAAGTGAGGGCCTCCGGAGCCTTTCACTCCCCCTTCTCTCTAAATCTGTGACTTCAGTTTTTACTACGTTAGAAATTTCTCAGCTTTTGCTCTTCAACTATCTAAAGTAAATTGCCAGATTTCTTACATGCTTCAGGAGATTCCTCCCAAAATGAAGCAGGGATGGGATTCACTCCTGAGCTGTTTTCACCCAGCAACATAGTTGTATTTCCCTTGTTCCTTGACTCTCTGGGCTCCCTCTTTCTGGGCTCCCTGTGCTCAGCATCTTCCTTCTGCCTCTGGAGACCCGTCCTTGCATCATAGGACCTGGGTCACCCACTTTTTTGTCGCCCATTTCTGTCACCTACCTCTGCCACTCAGGAGGGTCCCCACCACCTTGCTGCTGGAGCACCGAGACACAGGGAAGCAGAGGTTTGCAAAGCCCAGAAACGGTCCTAAGGAAAAGAGAACACAGTGTCGGCTACCTGGCAAAGTTGTGTACGTGTTGTCGCGGTGGAAAATGCCTCAGAGGTCACATTAACGCGTCGGCTCGTTGCTACGGACTGGCGCGTGTCCACCCCACCAAGCCATGGTCACACTTGGCCTGGGTCTTTCCTGAGCTCCCTGCAGAGCCCCACAGAACCTGGATCAATAATGATCACATCCTGGACTTTCTTCTTTTTTTGTGTTAGTTTGAAATTCTCCGAATAATGCAAGGCACTGCCAGAACTGCACGTCCACAGAAGGGCGTGACGGTGTCTTGTGTTCTGCATCATGGCGTGAAGGTCAGTGGGCATGAGGTCTCCTGAGATGTTTGGAGGACTGTCCAAGGTAGAGCCTTGTCCAGCTCATGACAGGTTTTTCTGTCTGGGCAACCCTGGAAAAAGCAGCCTGTCAGTCGTGCCGAGGTTTCTTCTTGGGAGAAACCAGTTGGTTTGCTCCAGAGCAGAGACAGGAGGGAGCTCATATGCATGCCGTGGAGACAGCCGGTGAGCAGAGCCCTGGGGGGAACACAGGCAGCCAAATTGGCTGTGCAGACAGAAGGTGCTTTCATATCCCCGTCTTGGACGAGCGATGCCATTTCTCTTCACCCAAAACCTGCAGGATTGGCACTGTTGGTCCTTGCTGCCTCCTGGCATTGTCACAAGCACCCGTGTCGAGGTGTCTCTGGCACGTGGCTGTCAGCTGCCTGGAGCTCCTCCAGCTCTGGAGCATCCCCCAGCTGAGGATGATGCCTTGGATCTACAATATTTTAGCTACTTTTAAAAGTTAACACAAAGGTATACTTCTTTATACATCTCAGTTGCCCTAGCCTTTGATTTTGGGCCTGAATAGGGTTTTAGACTTAGTTTTAACCTTAGCATGAATGATACATAAGGCAGCCTCATAAAAACAAGCTGAATAGCACTTAACTGACTGATTTCAATAGCTCCCCATCCTATTTACAGCCCATGTTTTCAATATTGCAGTTCTGGCTGAAAAGCAGCATGAGACAGCATTATTCTCTATAATACACACTCTATTTACAGTAATACATGAAAACGTTTACTTTAAATTACAAATGTAATTATAAAGGTATAATTACAGATAAGACTGTGCCTCTTTGAGCCACCTCAAATTACAGCTTCATGTTATAACAATAAAACAGGATCAAATTAATGACCTTGATTAATTTCATTACGGAGAGGAGCGAGCGCCGCTCGGCGCAGGGTGAGCTTACTCTGCCTGACCTCGTTTCATCCGTGGTCTTCCCCTGCAATAGAGGCGAGCCCGATAGCGCATCAGGTGAGCCTTTCCTCCCCCCGACGTTGCTAAGCGATCAGCTGCAGGGTTATAAATGTTGAGTGCTTAATACACGGTACATGGGGAGCACAGATTAACTTTTTTTTTCTCTTTCCAGGTATTAAGGGACCTGGGATGGCTCAGCTGAATGGCACGGAAATAGAGTTTGGATCCATAAATGAACCCAGATTTAAAGCAGCCATCAGTGCTTGTGTACAGACTGAACTGATTTATCGTGCATGTTATGTGCTGAGTTGTAAAACCTTGCTATATTAGTGATTTAACTGGAGGAACAATTTGATTTGTCATTACCAAGAGGGATGGAACTAAATTAGTCTCCCACATACTCTACGCTGATGAGGTCATGCTTAGATTTCCCTTTGTAGATTTACATTCGCAATACTTTTAATCACTGGTAAGAAACATAACGTGAATAAAACTATTATGAAATGCTGGAGAACTTTCAGAGGGGTTTAGAAACCCAAGAAAATAGTGGAAGTCAAAATCAAAGATAAGCTTTAATATTCAGCCCTCTGTTGTACATCTGATTAAATATTAATTCACAGCAGTATGTTGGGTACTTACAGTCAAGTTCTCTTGACCCATTTGAAATGCACGGTCACGTAAACGAACCTGGTATTTGAAAAAGGACAGCCCCGCAGACTCTACTTAAATCTTTTCCACAGTTCTTGCTTAATTAGTGGCCTGACCCTGCCCTTATAAGTTGTTGACTTGATCAGTGGCGTGGAGTTATGAAAACACTGCTGTAAAATAGATAAGCAAGCTTTGAAAAATGCAGAGGTTCTCCACAAAATATTTTGTTTGCTTCTTATTTTTTATTATTTTTTTTTTAATCAAAGGACAAAAGAATGGCAACCAAATTCTAGTTTATTCAAAGAATGTGGCTTTTACTGCCAGTAGCAGAGCTGCAGTACATATGGGAACATGGGGAACTGGTCTGCTTTCTAGCTAAAAAGAGGAAAAAAAGAAAAAGCCACTGGGTGGAGCAGCTCCCTGAACTACTTAGTGGGAGATGATGTGGGAAAAGAAGCAGATAGCTCACAGTCCAAACTCAACGCTGAATTACCCAAACCATAGCAACACTCTTTGGTGTTTGCCTGTTGTTGGGGAACTTGGTGAGAAGACAGTGCAGGTCAAAAGAGTTCTACTTCATCTTCTGCCCTTCCCCTTCTCAGGGGATACATGACGTCCTTGACCATGGCCAACACATCCACAAACATCAGTGAATGACTGGCTACTCTCAGCCCATTTCAACCATCAAATAAAGTCAGCACTGGGGTGAGGCCACCTAATCCCCATCCACAGCCATTCTTTCATTCCAAAGCCTGGTACTGACATTTTTTGAATATTTTTTTTTCTTGTGAGAAACTGTTAATAGCATTTCATTTGGTATCACTGCTTTGATCTCCCCACTTAAATACCACATTAATTCAGAGCTCCCCTGGGTGGATGAGTTCACTGTATTAGTTAACCTCTTCTGCTGGAAGTCTCAAATATGATTTAGAAATAATTCTGTGCATTGTGACAGAAACAAACAAAAAAATCATCATTAATTACAAGTATAAATAAGAGGGATTTCTATCAGTAGATAAACCAGAATTCAGATGCCAGCTCTTTGCATTTCTTTTGCACTTCATTAAAGCAAATTTTCAAATTCTGCATGGTCTGCCTATCTAATCTCCTTTCTGGTAAGAAACTAAAGGCATTTTCCAGAATGCCTGTGAGCAATAAGCTATCCAGATCCAGGAAATATTTAGATTTTGATCCTTCTTTTGGGAATAGAAACTGAGCCGCAAAATTTTGGGAACACTCAAATTTCATTACTCCTGTCAACTTGTGAATGGTTTATTACTATTTTAAACTCCTTTAAGCAGTCCTTCAAGGTGTTTTTGACCATATCCACAGAAGGACCAAGGTCACGCTCTGTGAAGAGCCTCTCAGGGCCACGCACAGATTTCTGACTTCTCACAAAGAACACGCTTGTAGGTGCTCAACCACGTACACCTTGGCGGTGCTGAGGAGCCTCTCTTCCCAACAACTGCTAGGTGTTCCTCAAGCACAAAAGGAAGAACATGGTGACCTCACCACCTGGTACCAGAAAGTGGCTTCTTGCTGGTGGTAGTGGTCATTTCTATGCAATATTAGAGACTACACTTTTTTATATTAAATCTAATTACATCTAATGTTGTAATTCCAAGTTCCTGTTTGTAACCAGTCAGCTGAATGCCACAGTCACCAAGGCCCAGACTTGGTTCCATGCTCTTCCTTCTGCCCCCATGACTCACCAGCCTGGTCCTGTGCAGGACTGAAGGTGCTGTGGAGACCATGGGGTCAGTCCTGCGATCCTCTGACCCTGTCCATGGGCTTGCAGGGCCTGGAGCCCACATCTTTGGTTTGGGGCTGAGTTCTGCAGGTGTTGGCCTGTTGTGTAAGCAGAGAGCACCACCACCAGACACAGGGCACCCACCATCTTACCGCCATGCCGCTATGGTGGGCTGAATCCCAGCTTAATTCCACTGCTGACTGTCATTTCAAAGGAAAAGCAAACACCTCTTTTGAGCAGACAGGGCTGCCACCTGGAGGCACCCCAATTTTCCTGCAAGGTCAATGGAGGGAAGAAAGCACCTATGTGAGACCGACTGCAGGCTCAAGAGGTGTCTGACTGGGTTGTGTCAGAGCCATGATGTGTATGGCTGGTCACCTCCCTCTGCCAAGGTCAGGAGATGGCAATTTTGGCACCTAAGTTGAGGTTTTGTGCTAGAGGCTTCTCTGAGGTTCTGGATTTCACTGAGGAGCAGGGCGGTTATTATAAATAAGCTGAGCCAAAGTCTTCAGGGGGTTTCTTTCTAAGGCCCAGGTTCAAGTAGGACCCTGCCACCTACCTTCCCACTGACCTAACACTCTGTTAGATGAATAAGGACATTCAGTACTTTCATCTTCCCCAGTGAACGCAGGCACCTTACAAACTTTCTTAAAAGCACACCTTAAAACAACTTTTCTGTGGTCAGTACCAGCAATTTCTTCAGCGCCTGCTCAAAATGGAGTCTCAGAGAAGCCTCAGCATTGCCCAACAGCACTGGGCTACCACAACGGCCAGCACTGAGCACAGCTGGGTTGCGACAGGGCTTGTGGCACTGCAGTGGGACGTCAGAGCCCACGCTGACCCGCTCCCGACAGTGTGACCAAGAGGAAACAGCCTCAGAAACACTACATGGCTGCAGATTTCTCAAGAAGTCAGTGGCTAGGTGGAAACAAGAGGTGAGACCAAGTACCCAGCAGTTCCCACAGCAGCGTACGTTCAGCCCAGCCACCCACTCCTGCCTTGGCTGTGGGTTGCAGGGTTTTGCCTTGCACAGAGTAGATTTTTTGGGATATGGTCTGGGCAGCAAATTAACCAAGCGAGGAGGTGGTGGGGAGTCGTGGTGGTGGTTGCTGCTCCTGCCACCTGACCCAGTGTGGTGGCTGGCCTGCTTTCTCCAGTGCTGTGACCGCAGTTTGGTCCTGGTCATTTTTCTGTGTGTAGGGAGGATGGATCTGGATACCGTCCTTCCTCTTGCGCTGTGCCTTGCTCCACAGGTGGCACCTGGGACACTGTGAGGAGATGCCCTGAGCACATAGAGATGGAGTAGTCCATCAGCTTGTGAGCAAACAAGTGGCCACCTTTCCACTTGCCCAAAGAACAGATCAGTACCATTACCCCCAGAATACTGGATGAGCAAAAGGCTACTCTCAAACCTCATAGTTAGCATGACTCAACACAGACATATTTCCTGAGAAGAGGCTGTTTTAACTCATTTCCTCCTAGCCCAGCAGCAGGAAGCCTTTCTGTAGGAAGCTTGGGTTAGATCACCAAAATGTCAGCAAAAGCAGCAAAAAGAGAGAGAGAGAGAAAGAGAGGGAGAGAGAGAGAGAGAGACAGAAAGAAAGAAAAGAAAGAAAGAAAAAGAAAGAAAGAAAGAAAGAAAGAAACAATGTTCCAAATCTTTCTTAGTTTCATTATTTAATAAAAAATATTATGAAGGATGTGAATTTTTAGGAGGCAGCAGCCTAGTAAATTTACTAAATTGGCTACAGGACTCAATGTTGACTATTTAAGCAAATCTTACCTTTTGTCTCACATGCCCATTGTCTTGCTCCTAGTTTTGTGTTGGCTCCAGTTTCAGTGGTATCTGCTGACAACCGTTTACAAAAGGGGAAATTGTCCATCTCCCCCTAGGTGTTTTTCCTCAATTTGCCAAGACTTGGGCTTCTGGTTTTCTGTGCTTTTGTGACCAAAGGCTTCATGCAGACAAATGGAGCTGAACTCAAACTAACCAGCTTACTGGGGTAATTTCAGAGTCCAAACCCAAGTCTTCATTTAAATATTCATGGCTGCATCTCTTCCTGCAGAAACAAAGACCTTGCTGGGCAAAATTGCTCCTTGGAGCAATTGCACTTTGCACATTGACTACGGAGTCACAGGAGAGATCAGCCTGGCCCACCCACATTAAGTGAGGGAACTTGAGCTGAAGCAGAGGGCATTAAATCCCAATCTCAAAGCAAATATACCCTTGCAGTGCCCCTCGTACCAGCAGCTCTCTGTCTACATGCTGCTGCACAGCAAACCACTGTCGGCAGGGTTTTGCCACCTTATGTACACAAACTGCTAATGTGCAAAAAACATTTTTCTCTGGTTTGTTTGAAAACATTCAGTGCCCTTATATATATATATATATATATATATATATATATAAATTTTGTGTGATTTGTGGCTCACGCCTAATAATTCAGCTCAGGCGCCTTATTGGGACTGGACCCACTCCCTCCATTGGCGAGTAGTGTCTTTGCAGCCAGGTTTTGGTGCTCATGCTAAAGGATAGCCAATTTTAAATCCCTTTTCCATCTGTCCTGAAGATGGGAGATTAGGACTTCTTTCTCTGACAGCTGCTGGTAAAACTTGGTCATAGATTTGGAGGCACCAAAACATAAATGGGATGTAATACAGCCAGCATGCAGTGATTTCAAGTGCAAATATTTTAAAAAGCCTTATTCTGAAATCAATTTACTGAGTACTTCTTTTAAAAGGAGTGAAGATTTCCCTTCCCATAAAGCAGGGGAGCTTTCACTCAGCACATAAACAGAAGAATCAGAACATAAACAGGAAAATAATTCGTGTTTTTCCACATAAAATGTGCTAAAGATAAAAAAGTTACCTCTTACTCTCTTACTGCATCAATGCTGTACAGATGGGTGCCCCTGTATGTTCAAGGGAGGGGCATTTGTGCTATTTAACGTGGGGATATGGAGGTTTGGTCATTTCTCAGAAACCGCAATCTCTTTAAAAAAAGGAGAAGGAGGAGGAGAAGGAGAAGAAAGGAGAAAAAAAGAAAAGAAAAGAAAAAATAAGAAAAGAAAAAAAAAAAGAAAAGAAAAAATAAGAAAAGAAAAAAAAAAAGAAAAGGAAAAGAAAAGGGAAAGGAAAAAGAAAGGGAAAGGAAAGGAAAGGAAAGGAAAGGAAA